>NW_020200787.1:0-14831 GCF_001531365.2 Cynara cardunculus var. scolymus
TAAGTAAATGGAGAAACTTGAATACAACATTTTAGCACTAATCTTGAACCCAACAGTTCCCTTCTTTTTTTTCCATCCTTCTCTCCCCCTTCAAGCCTTATCTTCCAAAAATCAAGTAGAGGTTAAGGACCCTCGGAAAAGGAAAGAAACCACAATGGAAATGATGATTACTAAAGTGAAAGAAGGGTAGGACAACCCAAAAGATAGTAGGTACCCCCCATTACATTATTATTATCCTACTGATTCAAGGAAGGCTGCAAAAGTAACTTTATATATATATATATGTATATATATATATATATATATCAAAGAAAAAGAAAAGAAAACACTTATCAAGGGAAGACTTAAAAGAATAATGGTGACTAAAGCTCTAAATTGATGGGTGATAATGCATACCTCACTAACGGGACTAAAAAACCTTGATGCGCACGAAGCAGGAAAAAGGGAAAGATTTTCGGGTATTACAATCTTTCCCACCTTGGGTTGAATTTCGTCCTCAAAATTTTCGTTTACTTGAAAAGGTGAGGGTAACGCCTCTTCAAATCCTCTTCCGCTTCCCATGTTACGTTTGACCCTTGGTGATGTTTCCACTGCACTTTAACCATGACAATTTCTTTGTGTCTCAACACCTTGCTCTTCCTTTCCAAGATGGCTTCCGGTTCTTTAACACACTGGTTGTTCTCGTCCATATGAATTTCCGAAAGCGGAATAACACTTTCCTCTTCCGCTAAGCACTTACGAAGGTAACATACATGAAATGTGTTATGGATCCCGGCCATTTCTGGTTGTAGTTCTAATTTATAAGCTTGAAGTCCCACTCTATCCAAGACTTTAAATGGTCCGAGGAAACGGGGGGCTGAGTTTCCCACGTTTTCCAAAACGGATAACTCCCTTCCCACGTTTTTCACCCGCTTCTAACCAACATACCGGAGTCCTACACTTCCGTCCATACAAGGCCTCGAAGGATGCCATCCCTATACTGGAATGGTAACTGTTGTTGTAGGCGAACTCCACTAGGGGTAAGTGAGAATCCCAATTTCCGCCAAAGTCAATAACGCACAATCTAAGCATGTCTTCGAGCGTTTGAATGGTCCGCTTATTATGGCCATCAGTTTGAGGATGGTAAGCTGTACTCAATTTCACTCTCGTGCCCAACTCTTTCTGTAAGCCACCCCAGAAATGGGAGGTGAATCGACTATCCCTATCAGACACTATTGACAATGGTATACCATGCCTCGAAACTACTTCATCGATGTATAATCTGGAAAGTTTGTCCATTGGCAGCGATTCTCACATTGCTAAGAAATGAGCACTCTTTGTCAGTCGATCGACCACTTCCCATATCGTGTCATGGCCTTTGAGAGTCTTCGGCAGTTTGGTTACGAAGTCCATGGTAATATGCTCCCATTTCCATTCGGGAATCTCCAAGGATTGAAGACTACCATAAGGTCGTTGGGCTCTGCCTTCACTTGCAAGCAAGTCACGCACCTCTCCACATAACGAGCCACATCCAACTTCATTACAGGCCACCAATATATCAGTTTCAAGTCCCGATACATCTTGGTGCTACCTGGATGAATGGAGTATTTGGACTTGTGCGCGTCTTCTAGTAACAGCTCGCGATTGCCTCCAATCTTGGGTACCCAAATACGCCCTTGAAACAACTTCATGGCCATCCTCTGACAACAGTAAGCGTTGTTTCATAATTACTTCACTCTTGAGGTTCTCTTCTAAGAGTGCTTCAGATTGCGCCACCTTGATCCGATCAATCAAACTGGACACTATATCGATCCTGGTGAGCACAACTTTTGTCCCACTACCATACTCCTTCCAGCTCAAAGCATCCGCCACTACATTTGCCTTACCCGGATGGTATAACAATTCACAATCGTAGTCTTTGAGCAGCTCAAGCCAACGACGTTGTCTCATGTTTAATTCTTTTTATCAAAAATGTATTTCAAACTCTTATGATCAGTGTAAAGCGTGCACTTGGTTCCATAGAGGTAATGTCGCCAAAGTTTTAAAGCGAATACCACCGCTGCCAGCTCCAAGTCGTGGGTGGGATAATTCTTCTCGTGATCCTTGAGTTGTCTGGATGCGTATGCTATAACCCTTCCCCTTTGCATCAAGACACAACCCAATCCCATTTTAGAGGCGTCGCTAAAAACTACGAAGTCTTCGGATCCTTTTGGCAAGGAGAGGACCGGGGCTTCACACAATTTCTTTTGGAGAGTTCTAAAAGCATACTCTTGCTTCTCTGTCTAGATAAACTTCACATTCTTCCTAGTCAAAGTTGTCAAGGGAAAAACGACCTTGGAGAAATCTTGGATAAATCTCCTGTAATAACCTGCCAGACCCAAGAAACTTCGAATTTCTGACGGATTCTTTGGTGGCTCCCAGTTCATCACCGCCTCGATTTTGGATAGGTCCACCTTTACTCCGTCTTGAGTGACAACGTGACCCAAGAATTGGACCTCTTTCAGCCAAAAGTCGCACTTGGAGAATTTTGCATACAGTTTCTCCTTTCTTAACACTTCGAGAACTTCTTGAAGGTGCTGCTCATGATCCATCTCGTCCTTGGAATAGACGAGTATGTCATCAATGAACACTATCACTGACTTATCAAGGAACGGTCAGCATACTCGGTTCATCAAGTCCATGAATACTGCTGGTGCATTCGTCAAACCGAAAGGCATAACCGTGAATTCATAGTGCCCATATCGCGTTCTAAAAGCTGTATTCGACACATCATCTTCTCTCATTCAAACTTGGTGATACCCCGAGCGAAGGTCAATCTTAGAGAATCAACTTGCTCCCTGAAGTTGGTCAAAAAAGTCGTCTATCCTAGGAAGAGGGTATTTGTTTTTCACGGTTGCCTTATTGAGCTCTCTATAGTCAATACACATCCTCAAGGTGCCGTCTTTTTTTTACAAATAAAACTGGAGCTCCCCACGGTGATGAACTCAGTCTGATAAATCCTTTCTCCAGAAGGTCTGCAATTGGGACATTAACTCTCGCATCTCGGATGGCGCCAAATGGTAAGGGGCTGTAGCAATTGGAGCGGTTCCCGGAAGGAGGTCGATCCAGAACTCCACTTGTCTAACGGGTGGTAATCCGGGTAGGTCTTCAGGGAAAACATCAGGAAATTCATTTACCACTTTCACATCTTCAATTCTTCTTATCTCTAGCTTGGTATCCAATACATACGCAATAAATGAGGAACATCCTTTAGCTGGGCACTTACGTGCCTTCGCTATGGATAAGAGTACTACATTCCCTTTCCTTCCTTCTCCATAAGCTAGCACCGCATTCCCACCCAACAAAGGAATTATCAGCTTCTTAGAGCATAAGATTTCCGCTTGGTTCTCAACTAGCCAATCCATCCAGATTATGATATCGAATCCGCCTATAGCCATGGGTATGAGGTCCACCCGAAATTCCTTTTCCTCAATCCCCAAAACGCAACCTCTAACAATTTCATGCACCAAAACTTGACTACCATTCGCTATCTCTATAATTAACGCATCTTCTAGTGTACTAGGCGGCATAAGCAAATGTTGATAGAATGAAGTGGACATAAAGGAACATGAAGCTCCCAAATCAAAAAGTACGTGAGCAGGTATGGAGTTAATAAGGAACGTACCCGACACCACATCTGTCGCCGCCTTGGCTTCTTCTCTTGACATCTGAAAGGCTCGACTGGTTGATTTCGGGGTGTTCTCTTTTCTTCCTTGACTCCCACTTGATTTCAACTTTTGGCAATCGTTCTTGAAATAGCCTGGCTCCCCGCATCAAAAACATATGGTCCCCTTGATTGGACACTCGTTCCGTGTATGGCCTGTCTTCCCACACTTAAAGCATTTGGTGGGGATAAAGTTGGTGCTACACGGGTCGTGATGTTTACTGCGGCATTTGGGACACCATCTAGCCTCTTGCTTGGGGTGGGCTTCACGATTTTTGCTGCCAAAGTGGTTTGGCTTCTTGGATGGTGTGTAAGGCCCTTCCCACTTCCTCTTCTCCCCACTCGACAATTTTTCTTCTTTTCCCTTAAAATAAACTGATTCCAAGACCTTGGCTTCTTCGATTGCCTCCCTGAGCCAAGCTCTAGAGTTCCTAACCATTACCATCATGTCTGCAGGTAGCCCTTTGAGGTAGGCCTTCATCTTATCTTTCTCTGTTGGGGCCACGTGTCCCACCAAGTTTAGCTTTTCCATGAAGAGTCGGGTGTAGTCCCTTACTGAAAAATTTCCCTTCTTAAGGGTTCGAAATTCTTCTTCGATGCGATCTATCTCTTGTTCATTGCAATATTCTTCCATTACTTTTTCCTTGAATGTGGTCCAACTCATCTTGGTCAATTCTGTAACCTCGATGGTTGAGATGACAATGTTCCACCAGGTAAGAGCTGCACCCCTCAGCATTTGAGAGCCAAACTTCACTTTTTGCCCCTCGTCACAGTCACAAGCCCGTAAGGCTTGCTCGATTTCCTGAAGCCAATTCATGCATGCCACAGGATCGTCCGACCCCATGAATTCCGGTGGCTTACAACATATGAAGGTCTTGTAAGAGCAAATTCTACCCATTTGTCTCACCTCAATCGTTGCTAGCTCCTGGGTTGGGATTCTATTTTTGGTATCCCCGGACCCCCCATAGTTACATTCTCGGCAACTACTTCATGCTTACAGTTATTAACGTCTCTGTCCTCCCAAAGCTTCATAAAGAATTCTTGTTGTTGAGCCATAGCTCTATTCATAACATTCATCATTGTGTCCATCATTCTTGACTCTGGGGTTTCCTTTTCAATTATAGGGTTAGTGGTGGCATTATCAATTTGGGGAGTCTGGTCAGCCACACCTCCCAAGATGGTGGTTCATGGTGGTTGATCCGCGGTCGATTCTGTCACGGCATGACCCTCTGGTGAGGTATCCCGTCTACTCCGAGTGTTCACCATAAAGGCTGAATGCAAGAGAGTGGAAGAGAGTTAGAATAGGAAGAATACGAAATTATCGTGACACGTATCGACACATTCATAAATTCTTGTAATAATAGTGAGTTTAAGCACGCTTATGCAACAACATACTCAAAATAGCATTAGCTAAGTGAAATTTCGAATACGTTATACATAAGAATCCTCAACACCGTCGTCACTATTCATGAACTGAGTAATCTCATTGACCCTAAACTTCTCTTATCTTAGAAGCTCCTACCCACCCCTCACAAATCTATATTTACAATAACAGTTTAAGTCTAGGCGTCATGATCTCGTACCTAGTTCACTTAAACTAGTGCTCTGATACCAACTTATAACACCCCAAAAAATGAAAATAAATAATAATAATAATAATAACACGGTAGGGGATAAATTTTATCCGACAAGCGAGCCGGAAGCTAGAATTTCAATTACAACAAAAACAAAAAGAATTACCCAACGAAAGGGGAAGGGTAAAGCGTTTACAAAACTAGAGGAAAAACGATAATTAACAACCTATTAATCTAAACAACTCTATGCCTAGATTAAAAGCGGGTGTTACTACCATCTCTAACAAAAGTGAAATCGACCAAAAATTTGTAAAGCTCGAAACACCCAGTGTTTTAACCACAAAAGACCTTTACGGACAACGATCACCTCAACCGTTGGGTACCCCGTCGCTAAAGGAACCTGATAAGCAAACCAATACGAGAAGAGGTGTTAGGCTTATGCCTAGTGAGTTCAAGGGTAAAAAGAATGCATTAACATGAAGAGCCTTTATAACATTATATATATATATATATATGTGTATATATATATATATGTAAGCATAAAAGGGCGTAACTTGAAACAGTTTTAAGGGGAACGGTAAGCCCAAAATGTAACGTGGTGGGACCAAACATCCGAAGATGACGGGGAGACCCGATTTCCGTTATTTATGACGGAAACACGAAGTAAGTCATAATCAACGTTATAGAGCATCACTTGTAGGTACAATACCATTGACATCAACCTAAACCAGTCATATAGTCGGTCGTGATCTTAAGCTTTTTATCTCGGAAATTACATAGTAATCGCAATGCCTATTTCCGAGCGGGGTGAGAGGGTGATTTGGAAATTACATAATAATCACAATGCCTAAATCCAACTTACATCATCCTTCACAAAATGAAATAAAACGACCTTCATACCCATAACCAGTACCTCTTAGTGGCATGCCTAAAACGATCACTTGAGCACATTGGTACTTATTCAACAATAAATTTTTTACATGAGTCCTCAATCAAAAGAGATGTTCTTCTTTACTAGATGGTAATTCTGTATGTAGATCATAAGAGGTCTTAAAGCTTTATGGCCTATCATTCTTATTTAGTGACAAAATCCATTCTCAACTCATCCTAACATAGTTATCGGAATCACCTAGATCATACACTTTTGATCTAAAACGTTTGTATCATCTAAGCATTTCGGTCTCAAAGGATTTAGAGTATATGACAAGTAAAAAAATACCATTACAATTTGTATAAGATTTCATAAAAGGTATGGAAAGATCTCACCTCGTAGGATTTAGGAAAAATCCCAACTTCTCAGGATTTACCGGTAGACGAAAGGAACTCGAAAACAGAAAAATTGTGACTTATAATATCAAGGGGCAGCATCTGAAACAGAATGTAGGAGTAGAGGGTCGGCAATTCGGAAATGAAACACTAACGCCCGCTCCAAGTGCGAAGTTAACGAAAAGACGATTCAACGGTGCCAGCTGTTGGTGAGATAACACGGTAACGGCACAGTCATGGCTACTGTATGCGCGACGCAGCAGCGAAAGACAGGTCGAAGAGGGTGACTGTTTGGTGAAAAAATACAGTAACAACACCGTTGTGGCTGCTGTTGCTGTGTGAAGAAGGACGGAGACATCAAGGCTGTAGCAATTGCTACCAGGTGAAGCTGCTGTTTCAGAATGGTGGAAGAGGCGAAGAAGCAAAGCAGTAGCAAAAGTTACCTGTTGTTGCTGTTGTTTCACGATGCACAACAGTGCCTGCTGCTGCCTGAAGCTGACCAAAAACGAAGGAGCCGCTGAGGGGGGTGCAAAGCGAACGGGGTCGCAGGCTCGGTGATGGTGTGGCCGGCGCTAAGGAAGGTCAATCCGGCGGTGGTTGCAGTTCTAGAAAGAGGGTCGATGCTCGGCAGCGGCTTCTACAGGTAGGGGGTTTATCTTCACTCCAAGAGAAGGAGACGGTTCTCTTTGTTCCCTTCTTTTTTTTTCCATCCTTCTCTCCCCCTTCAAGACTTATCTTCCAAAAATCAAGTAGAGGTTAAGGACCCTCAAGGAAGGAAAGAAACCACAATGAAAATGATGATTACTAAAGTGAAAGAAGGGTAGGACAACCCAAAAGATAGTAGGTACCCCCCTATTACATTATTATTATCCTACTGATTCAAGGAAGGCTGCAAAAGTAAGTTTATATATATATATATATATGTGTATATATATATATATATAAAAGAAAAAGAAAAGAAAACACTTATCAAGGGAAGACTTAAAAGAATAATGGTGACTAAAGCTCTAAATAGGTGGGTGATAACGCATACCTCACTAACGAGACAAAAAGCCCTTGATGCGCACGGAGCAGGAAAAAAGGAAAGATTTTCGGGTGTTACACATAGGTTTTAGAATGAAATTTCAACTGCTTACCCTCTTTCTTATTCAGAAACTTAGATTAAGGTTGAATTAATATATGTATATATATATATTTCAAAAAAACCCAAGAACATATTAATTCAAAACATATTATACAGTGCAATTTGGACAGCCTAACCCCAAAATATATAATATATAATAATATAATTAAGTCAAAAACTATTCAATATTGTACTCATTTCGTAGGTATTAACGAGACGATTATAATGGTGTAACTTGTTAAAATAAAAATATATTTTTTAAACATGTTTTAATTGATATACGATTATGTATGTTAATTTGATAAAGGTTTAAAATGAAACATTTAAAAGTAAAGGACGCAAAGTAAATTAATTAATTAATTATAGGGGTATAAAGTATAAATTTAAAATTATAATTAAAAAAACGGTTGTGAGAGGGTGAGTGTATGTAAGGAGATGAGGGGGTGAAAAAATGAGTATAAAGGGTATTTTGGTCATTTAGTATTTTAAGACTTTAAGACTTTTGCTAAATTTGCTTAATAAGATTAATTAATTATAGGGGTATAAAGTGTAAATTTAAAATTATAATTTTAAAAAAATCAGTTGTGAGAGGGTGAGTGTATGTGAGGGGGTGAGTGTATGTGAGGAGAGGAGGGGGTGAAAAAGTGAAAAAAGTGAGTATAAAGGGTATTTTGGTCATTTAGTATTTTAAGACTTTAAAACTTTTGCTAAATTTGCTTAATAAGGTAGTATAGATATATCAAACTAGGATAAATTAGTAATATTTTAGTTTATGTCTTATTCTTGTTCCATATTGTTCCACCTATTTTGGTGGAACAAGAAAAAGCCTTTTTGTCACATATTGTCTCACTTTGTCTCAGTTTTTGTCCATGTCCCATGTCGCGCCAAACGTAGGACAGTGAGTTCTTGTTTTGTCCCATGCTGAGCCAATTGTGGGACAATGAGTTTTGTCTCGTCATGTCCTGTCTCGCCCCATATACCAAACGCAACCTTATATTCGATCTTATTAATGACTGCTTAATATCTCTAACCAATATGGGTGTTGGCGGTCCTGTTTGGACGGTTTACCCCCAAACCACAATGACGGTTTAGAAAATTTCCAAATTGAGATCTAGTCTGACCTGTGTAGGCGATGTGGGTCTATTATTGTCTTTAAACTAAAAAACATAACATCTATATCAAAAATTAAATTTCTACCAATAAAACATTATTAAAAAATAGTATATCGAAATATAAAAGAAAGATTCATCTCTAAAAAGGGAAATTGCCCAAAATGACCATATTATACATGGTACGCTAACAAAATGACTATTTTTTAGAGTTTTTTTTCACAAAATGAGGGCGATTTTGACTATTTTGGAGCGATTTTGACTATAAGGTACGGATGAGTTCCACATGTATACCATAACAAAAATCAGATATTATATCTGATATATATGAAATCGCCCTCATTTTGTCCATGGGGCGATTTTGACCTCTATTCTGTCTTCTAGTGATGACAACTTATGACGCAACGATTTGATACATTAATGACGATTTGATACATTAATGACGATCGAGACATGGGGGGCGATTTTCATTGGTATTTTTTCTTTTTAGGACCAAATGTAATGTATATATAAATCATGTAGTATTCTCTATGAAATTGTAGTGATCAAAACACTTCTATTATCACAACCCTTAAACACAATCTACCATCACAACCCTTAACACAAATATGTAATCACGTCAAGGTGATAATGGTTCCATGTATGTTCAAAGTGGCGGGTTAAGAGTTGTGAGAGTAGAAGCGTTTTGATCACTACAATTTTATAGAAAATACTACAAGATTTATATATATATATATATATATATTACTTTTGGTCATAAAAAGACAAAATACCAATGGAAATAACCATCGATGTCTCATCAAATCGTCATTGATGTATGAAATCGTTGCGTTATAAGTTGTTTTCACTAGAAGACGGAATAGAGGTCAAAATCACCCCCATGGGGCGACTTTCACATGTTGAGGGAGATTTGCCCATTTTTAGATATAATATCTTATTTTTGTTTCTCAAATGGTATACATGTGGGACCTATCCATACCTTATAGTCAAAATCGCCCTCTAGGGACGATTTTGGTGGTCATTTTGTGAAAAAGTTTTGAAAAGTGGTTATTTTGTTAATGTACAATGTATAAAATAGTTATTTTAGGTAATTTATTCTCTAAAAAACGTTGAGCAAGTTGAAAAAAAGTTAAACATGTCCACCATCAATAATTGAATTTTGGACAAAGATTAAGCGAGTTGAATGACGATATGTAATTTTGAAATTGATTTTTGATGGATTTCAGAAATTTTCCAATTTATATAGCACGGTCAATTGAGAAATGAAACCAAAAATATAATGTCTTGCACAAACGTCTTTTTAATTGTGATAACCGGGTTTCAGACAACCTGGGTCGAGATAACATTTATGTGATTATATGTGAATATGATTCATGCATTTAATTAAATCATATGCATTTAATTAAAAAATATGTGTATTATTTAACAATACGATGTGTTGTCATGCATATTATTTAATTAAATGCATGAATCATATGTGTATATGTGAAAGGATGATATTGTGCATACATGCATATGTGTTGATATAAATATGTGCACGCAAATTGAATTACGTATTGGTAGGGTAGAATGCTTAATTGGTTTATTAATATTTTATTGTAAAAAGAGGTAAACCTTCATGGGTAAGAAAAGGTGATTTTAAAATATTAAAACCCACCGCCCAAAGAGTTTTATATAATAGTAAATCCACCACCGTCTCTATTAAGAAATATATATAGGAAAGTAAAAAAGATAATATCTTATCTTATTTTGTTTTTGGGAAAGAAACCCTTTGAAAGAAAAGAAAGTGTGTGTGTGGCGGTAGAAGTGTTCTTGAGAAAGATATTTGCTTAAAAAGTGATTCGAGGAATCTGTGTTTGTTTGAAGAAACTGCTGTGTGTTTAAAGCTACCAATTTGTGCTTATTAAGGTGAGTTTTGTTACCAAATCATTTTAAATAATGTTATTTGAACGGTTGGGTTTTAGATGATTTGATTCTTTGGAAGAAGAATAGTAATTTCTGTTTTTACAAGGTTTGAGCTGAGTTTTTATGAATCTGGATAAGGAAACTGTTTTGGGAAAATAAAGAAGATTTTGCTTCTTTAAAATAGTGGTGAATGATATCCTGTTTGTAAGGATTTAAAGGAGATTTGAGTTTGGAAATCATATTAAAAGAACTAGTAGTCCTTGAGTTTTAAAGTTTTGAAGACAAAACTGTTTTGGAAACGATTATTGGTTAAAAACTATAGAGGATATTCCTTCAAGACGGTTGTGACTTCGGTCTATCTATGTTTGGAATTAATCTATAGATTTTGTGGATAACACTATTGTTGGTCCCTTGAGGGTCTACAAGAAGAGAAACAGTTTGTAGAAGGGGGGGGATGAATACAAACACAATATTTTTAAATTTAAAATATATATTGATAAAGAAGATCAATACAGATTTTACAAGATTGTTTGCGGAAAGATAGATAGTAAAAACCTATCTAAACAATCTTTAGTTACAGACAAAGTCTTAGCAAATACAAGAAAAGAAATGCTGTAGAGAAGATCATTTACTTAAGCTAGAAAATGCTTGAAGTAAGAATTAGGGTTAAAGAGTGAGTTGCGCGCACTCTGCATGGAGAAGAAACACTTCTATTTATACCCAGTGCATTAAATGAACATTTAATACAATATGGTAGGGTTAGAGTGCGTGTTAAGCCTTAAGAGGAAGATTTGTCCTTTGCTACAGTGAATAGTACACAAAGCACTATTCATGAGCAGACATCCTTACCTAAAGTTGGTGGATAATAGAGTCGACTAGTCGGCTCCGTACTGTACCAACTTTCATAAGGGTATGGGTTTTTTCCTTTGTTGCATAAAGGCAAGACAACAACAATCGTGCTAAGCAAGCTTCCATTGATCGTTGAATGCTGGAATGACCTAAAGGTCTCATCATCATTCGCTAAAGCTTGAGCAGTCTTCACACATGTAGACAGACTTGTAATCACTGAATACCGCTTCAGATCACGTACTCGTCAGTCTCTAATCTTCAGTTTCAGTCTTCGACGTTTGCTGAAGGTTCTTTGGTGTAAGTGTTGTCTTCTTGAAGTATTGCTGTCTCTGATAGAATTACAATGCAAGTTCTTCAGCGATCACTGAACATACTCAGTGAAGATCGCTGGAACTGAAAATACAGAAACATAAATACGATGTATAAGTGAAAAGGGATTATCATCAAATCACTGAGAGAGAGGATCAACAATCTCCCCCTTTTGATGGTAACAAGATAACATAAAGAAGGTTATCTTATCAAATAATAGTAAGGAAAAGTTACATATAAAGTGCATGTCCCTTTTTACTATTTTGGGATCTTTTTCAGTTATTCAGTCTCAACTTGAAATTTTTCATAAGTTATATCTAAGAAAATTGCAAGTACGAAAACTGAAACTGAAAGCTTATTCACTGACTTATAGATTGTCAGCGAATATGAAAAGTAACATCGGAACTCATAGACTTGTGTCCCTATTTCTTTTTTCAATGATCTTTTCCAGTGAAGTACATGGAATACTCATTTTATTAATCATAGGAAATATTACAAGTATTACAGTACATGTCTAGAACTTACACAATATAAGTACAATCACTGAAAGTAGACATAGTACATGAAGTTACAAGAAAAAGTGGATTGTCGTTACAAAGAGAAACTATTCTAGAGCTCTTAGATCTATGTACCCAGGTACATTTTCACCAAGTTTTTTTCGACGTAGGAATTCCGTTTGTATCTTCAGATTTACGACTTTTCCAAGCATGCTATCATTTATCCAAAGCAAAAGATAAACCAAATGATCCATTGGACATAGATGTAGCTCTGACATTCTCTGAAATCTGACTTCACCTTCATAGTCAAGGAATATAACTCCTAACTCAGGTATAAAATGCACAGAGTTGGGTGTATAGGGACCCTTATCTGGCAAGTCAAGATTCAACAGAGAAATGTCTGTACTCTTATGACCCTTCAGGACTTCATCTAAGGAGAACCTTGTTTCATGTTCGTTCCTTAGGAATGGTCCATCATTAGGATCAGAGAACTTGAGTTTCTTCTTCCCACCCTTCTTCAGAGTTGGCATGTCAGGGACCTTGACATACCTGGACATCCTTTTGATGAGCTCGCTGATGGTGTCCTCGATGAGTGTCTTGTGTCTCGACTTGGATTGCTGAATGGCTTGTCTGATCTCCATCCATTCGCTGAATTCATAACGGCCTAGGTAGGAAGGATACTCGGTAACGGCATCAAGATTGTCCCTGGTGATGAGCATTGAGACCAGCGTTCCACCGTCTTTAGAATGTCCGCTGATGCTGACGCTGATAATCGAGAGGGGACTGAGTCTTTTTTTAGTTTTCCTTCACTCCATTGCTTGTCCTTTTCCGCTAGCTTCAGGTTCTTCTCATGCTCAGCTTCTGCAATAGAAATAAGTTTAGCCTGGGCTTGGACAACGTTCACCTTTTTCTTGGACTTTTTCTTGGGAAGGTCTTTCTCAGCTAGTGACTTGGCCATCTTCAAGCTGTCTTCAGTCTGCTTCTTTTGAAGCTCTAGCTCTTCTTCAGCCCTTAATGCCTCGAGTCTTTCAGCTTCAGACAAGAAGTCAAACTCACCACCACTAGAGGTACRAAGAGGGATTTTTACTCTAGTCTGGTCGAGTGACTCCTTCAGCTGAGACATCTGCTGGTCGGTAGGGGCACAAGAGATGGGTTGATCAGGTACCCACTCCAGTCGACCGCAGGTTGTTGATGGAATATGAAGTTGATAATTTGAAGTAATCACTACCTGAGAGGTAGAGTCTTCAAACAAAGGTTGTTGAGGGATATTGAACAATACCTTCAAGTTTCCTTCTTCAGCGACCGCCTTGCCTTTCGACTCGGGGTCTGGTTCCGTGATGGAGTCGATTCACATTTCCTTTGCTCCCCCTGGGATGCGGAATCCCTGAGAGTAACACCTTTGGTGACGGTTGATGGATTCTGGAACTTGATGGTAAAGTCATCTTCATCATCATCGTCGTCGTCGCCATCTAGATCATTTCTGGTGTCTGGAATGGTAGGTTCATCATCGTCTTCATCATCATCATCTTCATCTCCATCATCATCATCATCATCATCATCATCACCAGCAGCAGTGATGGTATGGGCATCATCCCTAAGGATGGCATCAACAACCTCAGCTGAAGTAGCTTTGGTGGTCGTGATTACAGGAGCAGCAACTGCTTCAGCTTTGAGAGCCTCAGCTTCAAATGCAGCTGTAGCTGATATTAGACCAACAACCTGAGAAGGAGTAAGCACAACATCTGATGATTCACCAGCCTTGGACCTCATCTCCCCCTCTTTGGCTAAGACTTGAGAGAATTGGCCAGAGAGTTCGTCCAAACGCTGACATTGGAGAACCATTATATCCTCTAGCCTTTGCAAAGCACTGGCTAGAGTTGTCGTTGCCTCACGCGTCTCATGGAGCTGGGCGCGATCACTGGCAGAGAAAGAAGGAGGGATCACTGGAGCTGGTTGATGAACAACATCCAGGATCTGTTGAAGAAGGCCAGTCTGCTGATCAGCGATAGCCTGAGCATCGTCAGCCCTGCTGTGAAGAACAACAATGACATCTGTGTTGGCTTGAACAACTTCTTGGAGAGTCTGGAGATGACTTTGAACTTCTTGAACGTCCACCTGGATGGCAAGGAAGTTTGTATCAAGATCACCTTGGCGGGACATCTCTTGGTGGACTTCGTTGATCCTGCAGAGGACGGTGTCAACGGCTGGAAGGAGAAGTTTGATGTCTGATGCCATATCATAGGCACCATCAATCTCTTCATCTCCTCCATCATCTTTCTCTCTTTTTCCTCCATCATCTTTCTCTCTTTCTTCCTCTTCCACTTCCTAAGCATCAGACTAATGCATCGAAGAAGGACCTGTAAAAGAAGAAGTGTGAGCTGAAGGCTCAAGGTTAGAAGAAAAGAAAGGGTAGGAAGATGGAATACCTGAGGGGCCATAGTGACATCAAAAGGATTATCACTGGCATGAGCAAAGATGTCCTCGAGAGGATGGACATCAGTATGTAGAGGAACATCG
>NW_020200787.1:17837-23075 GCF_001531365.2 Cynara cardunculus var. scolymus
AATCCAAGAAAACTTCTGACTTCAGTTGGAGTCTTTGGAGCTTCCCAATTTTTAATAGCTTCAATCTTGAGTGGATCTAYTTTAATCCCTTCTTTTGAGATAACATGCCCCAGAAACTGAACTTCTCGTAACCAAAATTCACATTTTGACATCTTGGCATATAGTTTCTCTTGCTTCAACAATTCCAGAAGTAATCTTAAATGATGTGCATGTTCTTCTTCCGACCGAGAATATATCAGAATGTTATCAATGAAGACAATCACAAATTTATCAAGATAGGGACGACATACCCTATTCATCATATCCATAAAGGCTGYAGGCGCATTTGTGAGTCCAAATGGCATAACCAGAAATTCATAATGATCATAACGTGTACGGAATGCTGTTTTTGACACATCTTCATTCCGAATCTTCAATTGATGATAACCAGACCGTAAATCAATCATTGAAAAATAAGTAGCCCCAACCAATCTTACGGATCTTGTACTTTGGACATTTGTAGGATTAAACATGTATTCTCTGTATGAATTATATGTTATATGTAATGTGAGTTGGGGGGTGTTACATTAATTGAGTCATAAAAATTGAATCTACGGTATAAAACTAAATATATAATTAATACATGTGTATTTTTTACGGTCGGTTCGGTCCACACCATTCAAAAAAACGTTTAAACCGCATACTAGACCAGACCAAGCATTTGGCTATTTTTCATACAAGACCAAACTGCCAAACCGCTCAAATTGCTAAAAAAGGTCTGAATTAACTTAGTTCGACCGGTTTGAACAGTCCAACAGTTTTTTTTTAACATCCTACTAACCAAACACCCTCTTCTTTAACATATACTTCTTCCATCCCAAAATAAAGTTATATCGAATTGCTAAAATTTGGTCAAGTTCATTAATATGTTATTCATTCGTTGAATTTTGCCGCGTGGGTGGACCTATTAAGTCCCAAATGTGTCCCATATACCTGTTTAACTTATTTTCGTAATATACCCGCTAAACTTTGACACACGAAATATTATCCAAAAAAATCATTTGAAATCAACCAAAAAATCAAAAAAGTTTGTCGAATTCAACCACAAAATTGATACTGATTAGGTTGGTACCAAAAACATTTGATTCATGTACATGGCATAAAATTTTCCATACTATATAATGTTGGGTTGTAATAGATTTCGATAACCAAAAACATTAACAGTGGAAGCAAACAAAATAAAAAATCACAACCTTCCAGAGATCTGGTTACAATCCGATACAAGTAATAAAACAAACATAGAAGGTGATTATAAATACCTTTTAGATGAAAGTGAAGACCCAATCCAACTAAAACCTAACCATTTAGATTAATGCCCAATATTAATTAAGCCCAAATAGGTTTAGACTAATAACCAATTAGTCCCTCCAGTAATTAATTAACACTTTTAATTAATTACCTATTAAACCCTTAAATATTATTTCTTGTTCTTACATTGATAAAACTTGTGTGTGACCCAATAGACCCATGCATTTAACTATATCACTATTTTGTTATGTCTATGGGCATATCTCCAACAAACTCCCACTTGCACATGTCATGACAACTAAATAGTATACGTTAGCATGAGGTACGTTATCCAAGACTCGATTTCTTCATTAAGCCGTCTTATTGGTAAGTGATCAAATATCCTTTTGTTACAGATATACGTGTGAACATGAGACATAGAATATAGTCAATCTGCAGATCGTTCACTGTTATGTTTCTCGATAAGGATTTTGTGGTGACCCAAGGACAGACCAGAAGATTGATCCAATCATCAATCCAGTTCGAGTAGCATACATTCAGTTTAACAACCCACATATTCTATATACAGATAATCCACATAATCGTTGTAACACCAAATGTAACATTTTTTACAAAATACAGATAAACAAAAACTTTCTTAAAATACATTTTGAATAACTAAATGTCATTCATTCTAAACTTTTCCCTTGCCTTTATCTTGCGAGGTATGATGACCTGCAAAACAGGTTATTCCAACAGCTGAGCGTTAGACCAAAAAGGTCTAGTGAGTGTATAAATCTCAAACAAACAACATACTTTCTAAACAATCAGTTTAGAATCAAACCTGTTCTGATACATAAACTTATTTATGTCTCTCGCGGTTACACCGCCTTTACATCTCTCTCTCGCGGTTACACCACCATTACATCTCTCTCGCAGTTATACCGCCATTACATCTCTCTCGCGGTTACACCGCCATTACATCTCTCTCGCGGTTATACCGCCATTTCATTTCTCTCTCGCGGTTACACCACCATTACATCTCTCTCTCGCGGTTACACCGCCAATACATCTCAAAACATTTCAAAAACTTTTCAACACATTAATCGGATTTGAAGTCCGGTCAACCTTGTCCGGATATGTAATCCGGACAAACACTTAGATTTTCAAGAGTAACCATTTTCTCCGGTCAACAATCCGGACAGCACCTCGTATAAGTTTTGTCCGGTTAACACTTAGAATTAAATTCCGGATATCAAGTCCGGACAATACCCCGCTCACAACTTAACCGATTAAAATAGTCCGGACAATACATCGTCCAACCCTTGACCGATTTAAAGCAATCCGGACAATACATCGTCCAACCCTTGACCGATTTAGCAATCCGGACAATACATCGTCCAACCCTTATCCGATTTAGATAAGATTCGGAGAACACTTGAGCGGTTTATAATCCGGATGAAATTGTCCGGATATCAATCCGGTCGTCACATGGATGATTTAAGGAAATATCCGCACAATATGAACTATAAATAATAAATAACCAGTTCTAATAACTTCTGAATTGTATGCAAACAATTTTATACTCAAAGCTTTAATATACTCACCTTACCAAAAGATGTTGAATGGATTTGAACCAGTCTGCACTCTCTCAAAAGACTTGTACTCCAGAATCTCAGTAAGTCTTTAAATCTCATATGCACTTGCTATTTATAGCAAGTGCATAAACCGCCATCCACTTAAATATTAAAACAATTACTCATACATACACACATCTAATATGTATACAATTTTCTAAATCTAAAACCAAAAATTATGAAACCTAAATATTACAACATTCCCTCCTTAAAAGAATTTTGTCCCGGAATTCCATTTAAACAAAAAGGTATGCGTATTTCACCCGCATCTCTGATTCTGATTCCCAGGTAGCATTTGGTCCCTTATGATAATGCCATTGAACCTTTACTAACCCAATCTCTTTGTTTCGTAACTTCTTTACTTTGTAGTCAGTAATCTGTTCTGGGGTTTCTTCAAAGCATAATCTCTTATCTACCTTAATCTCAGGTAATGGTACTGCCACATCTGGACTTATAAAACACTTCCTCAAATTTGACACATGAAACGTGTCATGAATTTCACTTAATTCTAAAGGAAGTTCTAATTTGTATGCCACTTCCCCAACCCTTCCAATAATAGTGAATGGTCCAATATATCTTGGACTTAATTTTCCTCTTTTTCCAAAACGTACCACTCCTTTCCAAGGTGATACCTTTAACATCACTCTATCACCTTCTTGGAATTCAATCGGCTTCCGACGTTTATCTGCATAACTTCTTTGTCTATCTTGTGCCATTTTCATTTGTTCCCGTATTACTCCAATTTTATATCTGCAGTTTGCTGAACTAACTCAAACCCAGCTAACTGTTTTTCACCTATTTCATTCCAACACAAAGGAGTTCTACATTTTCGTCCATACAGAACCTCAAAAGGTGATGCCTGAATACTTGAATGGTAGCTATTGTTGTATGCAAATTCCACCAAAGCCAAATGACTATCCCATGATCCTTCGAAATCAATGACACATGCTCTCAACATATCTTCTAAAGTTTGGATAGTTCGTTCACTTTGTCTATCAGTCTGAGGGTGATAAGCTGTACTTAGCTTAATTTGCAAACCCATTTCTTGAAAGCTCTTCCAAAACATAGAAGTGAACCGACTATCTCTATCATAAACAATTGATAGAAGAACACCATGTCTTGTCACTACCTCATCAATGCATAATTTTGCCAATCTCTCCTTCGAATATGACTCTTTCATAGGTAAGAAGTGTGCAGATTTAGATAATCGATCTACTATCACCCATATAGCATCATACCTTTTCGATGTTCTCGGCAATTTGGTTATGAAATCCATAGTGATATGATCCCACTTCCAAACTGGAATTTCTAAAGATTGCAACTTACCATAAGGACGCTGGTGTTCAATCTTCACCTGAAGACATGTCAGGCATTGCTCAACATATTTAGCAATATCTTTCTTCATACCTGGCCACGAATAGTGTTGCTTCAAATCCCGGTACATTTTATTTGTACCTGGATGTATTACAAAACGTGACCTATGAGCCTCACCCAAAATACGTTTTCTGAGATTACCATAGCATGGTACCCAAATTCTGTCCTGGAATTTCCAGAATTCTTTGTCATCTTTCACCAAATTAGCTATTAGTCCACCCAATCTTTCCTATTTGATCTTATCCTCCTTCACTGCCTCATGTTGAAATTCTCGTAACTCTTCTTGAATATTGGGTAATAACTCAACTCGTAAAGCTATAGCTTTGATGATTCCAATTCTCTCTTGTCGACTTAATGCATCGGCTACTACATTTGCTTTTCCTAGATGATACAAAATTTCACAATCATAATCACTTATCAATTCCAACCATCTTCTCTGACGCATATTCAGGTCTTTCTGATGAAACAGATGTTGCAAGCTCTTATGATCCGTGAAGATTTGACATTTTGTTCCATACAAATAGTGTCTCCATATCTTCAAAGCAAAACACTACTGCCGCTAATTCCATATCATGAGTAGGATATTGCCTTTCATGATCTTTTAATTGTCTAGAAGCATAAGCTATTACCTTTCCACGTTGCATTAATACACAACCCAAACCTATCTTTGATGCGTTACTATATACCACAAAATCTTCCATTCCAGCTGGCAAAGATAATATTGATGCACTGCATAACTTATCTTTTAACATCTGAAAGGCTTGAGCTTGTGCTTCATCCCACTCATATTTCACATTCTTCTTAGTCAGCTTCGTTAATGGAGTAGCTATACGAGAAAAATCTTGTATAAACTTACGATAATACCCAGCTAATCCAAGAAAACTTCTGATTTCAGTCGGAGTCTTTGGGGCTTCCCATTTTTCAATGGCTTCAATCTTCAAAGGATCTACTTTGATGTCTT
>NW_020200787.1:23785-26149 GCF_001531365.2 Cynara cardunculus var. scolymus
AGCTAACCAATCCATGCCTATAATTATATCAAATTCCCTCAAAGGCAAAAGAAATAACTGTATAGGCACCTTACATCCTTCTATACTTATAAAACATTCATCAATTCTTTCCTTAATTGAAACTTCACTATCATTTGCTGTTTCCACAATTAATTCCTCACTCAACGCTTTAGATTATAAATGTGTAGAATTAACAAACGACGGTGACACAAAAGAACGATTTGTCAAATAAAACTTTGGCACATACTGAATTAACAAGGAATGTACCTGTTACCACTTCAGGGTGCTCTTCCGCCTTGCCTCTCGTCATCTGAAAGGCTCTCCCTTTTGCATTAGACTCTACCTGTCGTATCCCTCCCCGTCCACTTAGATTAACACGATTATCCATTTGTCCACGACCTGTTGGCACATACCCTGATCCTCGACCCCCAGAATATCCAGATCCCCGACCTCCAGCAACACCAAACCCTCGACTCTTTGCTTACGGATAATCGACATTTACATGTTGAGATGAATTACAAGTAAAACACCTCCGCGTCATCCGACAGTCTTGAGCTATATGTCCTGATTCCTGACATTAAAAGCATACTCGAGATTCTGTATTTCAATTTCCCTGATATATCTTATGACATCGGTTACATGCTTTATCCGTAAACCTTGAAATTGGTCGATTCAAATTTTCCATAAACCTTGGTCTACGGAAATCAATTACTGTAGTTTCCCCTTTTMTTTTCTCTCCAACCYTTTCTTGTGGTTGCCGATTAATGTCTTGTTCCAGTATTTCAGCTGCATCAACTGCCGTTTGAAATGTTACCGGATTCCTGGATATCATATATTTTCGAAGATTCAACTCGAACCCCCAGATATACTTTCTCACTTTACTCTTTTCAGATATAATATAGGCTTCAGCAAACCTAGATTGTTCCATGAAAACTTCTGTATATTGGCGGACTGACATTTTTCCTTGCTCAAGATGAAGGAAATCATCTTCCAACTTTCGTACTGCAGCTTCAGGACAATACTGCATTTTAAACTTAACCATAAATTCTTCCCACAACATGGTCTTCAAAATGTTCAGATCTGAACTAGACAGGACTTCCCACCAGTATAAAGCACTTGATCTCAAACAAGATACAACAAACATAACTTTGTCCTCTTCTGCACTTTTACTGATTTGCAGACTCAACTCTATCTCCTTAAGCCAACACATAGCTTTAACAGGATCACGCTCACCAGAAAACTTGGGAGATTTACAAGCAAGAAACATTTTGATATCTCCTCTTTTTTGTACTGAGGATGAAGTAAGGGGTATAGATGTACCAGTTACCGGTGTACTAGCTCCAGCTTCCTCCTAATAATCAGGATTTCTTACCACTTCTGGATTATTTTGGGTTGTACGTCCCAACAGATTCACCAAACCTTCTTGGAACTTTCTCAACTCTGCTGCCAACATTTTTTGGGTAATAAATCCAGGATCAGGAACATTGTGTCCACCCCTTGTCCTTCCTCTTCCATAACCAGACATTAAACTTTCTTGAGCCAACAGTTCATGTTCTTGTCTAATACCTCTACCTCTTCCTCGACCCCTACTACGACTTCGTGTTTCTATCGTCATCACATTTTCCGGGTCCTCTCCTTATGTTACATTTCTTCTTCCCCGACCTCTTCCATAACCAGTAGAGGTCCTTTCTGATTGATTGAGATTATCTGCCATTTCTCAGTATATGACTTTTTCTGTCACATTTAAACACACATGATTATTTTCATAATCAAAACATAATAACACATTCATCCTCAAGTCTATCCATAACTCAGATTATATCAATCATATATAATCTATCTTTCTCATAATAGGTTCAGCTATAACATATTCCCATGTTCATAGACCCAGTGAAACCTATTATCATAACTTCCGCACCTCTAGTTTAAGTCTAAGTATTTTCCAAATACCCAGATCCCTTAAACTAAGGCTCTGATACCAACTTTAACAACCCACATATTCTATATACAGATAATCCACATAATCATTGTAACACCAAATGTAACATTGTTTACAAAATACAGATAAACAAAAACTTTCTTAAAATACATTTTGAATAACTAAATGTCATTCATTCTAAACTTTTCCCTTGTCTTTATCTTGCGAGGTATGATGACCTGCAAAACAGGTTATTCCAACARCTGAGCGTTAGACCAAAAAGGTCTAGTGAGTGTATAAATCTCAAACAAATAACATACTTTCCAAACAATCAGTTTAGAATCAAACCTGTTCTGATACATAAACTTATTTATGTCTCTCGCGGTTACACCGCCATTACATCTCTCTCTCGCGGTTACACCACCATTACATCTCTCTCTCTCTCT
>NW_020200787.1:26228-27851 GCF_001531365.2 Cynara cardunculus var. scolymus
TTTCATCTCTCTCTCTCTCTCGCGGTTACACTGCCATTTCAACTCTCTCGTGGTTACACCGCCAATACATCTCAAAACATTTCAAAAACTTTTCAACACATTAATCGAATTTGAAGTCCGATCAACCTTGTCTGGATATGTAATCCGGACAAACACTTAGATTATCAAGAGTAACCATTTTCTCCGGTCAACAATCCGGACAACACCTCGTATAAGTTTTGTCCGGATAACACTTAGAATTAAATTAATATCTTTGTCCGGATATCAAGTCCGGACAATACCCCGCTCACAACTTAACCGATTAAAATAGTCCGGACAATACATCGTCCAACCCTTGACCGATTTAAAGCAATCCGGACAATACATCGTCCAACCCTTGTCCGATTTAGATAAGATTCAGACAACACTTGAACGGTTTATAATCCAGATGAAATTGTCCGGATATCAATCTGGTCATCACATGGACGATTTAAGGAAATATCCGCACAATATGAACTATAAATCATAAATAACCAGTTCTAATAACTACTGAATTGTATGCAAACAATTTTATACTCAAAGCTTTAATACACTCACCTTACCAAAAAATGTTGAATGGATTTGAACCAGTCTGCACTCTCTCAAAAGACTTGTACTCCAGAATCTCAGTAAGTCTTTAAATCTTATATGCACTTGCTATTTATAGCAAGTGCATAAACCGCCATCCACTTAAATATTAAAACAATTACTCATACACACACACACACACATCTAATATATATACAAATTTCTAAATCTAAAACCAAAAATTATGAAACCTAAATATTACATTCAGCGTCAGCATTAAATCATCGAGGGGCCCATGGATATCGCTTTTTTTGCAAAATAAAAGGAACAAAATAATATTGACTACATAGATCTCTTACCCACTAGTCAGGCTACGCCTAATGGTTCCCTATATAGTTGCCTACTACGAACAACGTTAGATAAACATCAAAGTATAACAGACTTTGTGTCAAGAATCTCATGCATCTTGGCCGGTTATATCTCACACCTTTAGACTACTGAAATGGACCACAAAACAAGTATAAAATACGGTCCAATGTCGTCTTTCCGAATAATAAAGTGGTACAAGTACCGGATTATCGTCCACAGAGATTGTAACCAAAGTTAAATGAGAGTCCAATGAAAGAGATGATTTCAGAAGACGATTTTGAAAACTTCAGATTGATGTTAAGGTGATTCAAAATAGATTACATAATATAAAAAGGATAACAAGGGTGTAAGACTTGTGGTGAGACCCAAACACAAATTCCAGTAGCCAATGCTATAGGAATGCTACAGCAAGCAGTGTTTCAAAACTTAGTTTCACCATTTATTTTGAAGGTATTCCTCTCGAAATTCACCATTGCACTGTATTATAACTTTCCACCCATATCTCTATGTGGTGTTCGGACCAGGGATAGTGACAAGATGGTGTCTTCAAAACATATGGATAAACAAATCGGTTTGTTAAAAATCACTCTCTCGAGTCGATTCTCATATCATCCGAGTTGGCGTGTGTTCTAGATAGTTCATCTCTGAATCTATCGCACTTTGACACTTTCGAAGAGTGACCAACCCGTCGGGAGTTAAGTTTGAAAA
>NW_020200787.1:28516-32782 GCF_001531365.2 Cynara cardunculus var. scolymus
GATGTTCAAGTGTGTCTTCAAAAGTGAAACCCAAGCCCTCCTTTTATACACCAAGGAGTCACTAAAAGACAAAAGTACTAAGCTTAGGGACTAAGCTTCCCAAAAATAGTTACAAAGCACAATTAGAGAAACTAGAAAGTACATATTCCTAACAAGAGTTTTAATCCCAGATTTTAATCAAAAGTCAGCAGTCTCTAGCTGTCTTCCACAAAGCTCAAAAAGGCAGCAACTTAATCAATAAGTTCTCCAAAAAGTTGCACATGTATCAGATCGATGCTGCTCTAATGCTGTAGCATCATGCTGTTTATCAAAAACTTCTATTAGCTTCTTTCTTGAGTACCAACAAGTCAACCACAATATTTAGCTCTAGAATAACAAAGGTATAAAGAAATTAATAAAAATGACTCAAAGTGAGAATGAAAGTAAACTAATTTAACTAATAAAACGTAAAACAAGTGCTTTATATGTTGAATTATCAACATACATCACACCCCCAAACTTAAACCATTGTTTGTCCCCAAGCAACCAAAAGACAAACAAAAATTCTCAATTTGAACAAAAATGCATGACTAAGACATTAAGTGCCCACCTAATGAGAGTTATACCAAACATGAAGTTCATAGCATTTCATAAATCCAAGATGAGTCACTCAAAACCAGGTTTTTGTGTGAACCATATGCTAGCATTACCCTTTTCTTTGTTAAGCTCAAACACAATCACATTTTTTGGATCAATAGGGCTTATAGGGTTTACTCTCTTTGATATTTCTTTTCTTTCATAGCCTTTTTCCTTCTATACTCCACATATAAAATTTTCAATTTGTGGGCACGTTGGCCTTTTTTGATGGGAGTATGCACATAGCCCCTATGGGACTTTTATTATGCTTTTCCATAACACATAGCCCCTATAGGACTTTTGTTGTGTTTTTTTTAAACCTTTTGTGATAAGGAGTCAATTTAGAGCTTTGCACTTTTGTATTGACTTTTTGTCCTTATATAAACTCCTTCCTTAAACTTGAATACGACAATGTCCTCATTAGAGCTTTGTGGGGTATATGGTGTTTGAAAGGTGCAAGTGGTTATTATGATCATAGAAAAGAAGGCTTATTTCATTTCCTAATGTAGATTGTATGATCAAAGTGTTTCCCAAAAAGAGGTTTGCTAGTTCTAGCAAGAACAAAATATCTTGAGTGAATGACAAGTAATCAACATAATTATTGGGGCTATGATCCCATATGTAACAGTCCTCAAATCAAGTGATCATGCATAAAAATAATACTAAAAGGCTATAAAAACTGTCCTCGACTCAAAAGAAAGAAAATATGGAAGCTAAATAAAGTGGTTAGAACTGTCCTACTCCGTAGGAGTAGGCTTTGAAGTCTGAAATGCCATCTCCTTCTTCAACTTCTCATTCTCTTCGTACAGACTCTTATTATCCATCTTGATGGCCTTCAGAATGTTTTCACGAAAGTTGATGTTCTCATATGTTATGAGATTAAACAAAATCACCAACCTTTCTACAAAAATGGAGCTGTTATGATTAGTCGTTGATAAATAATGTCTAATAAAGCTTATCCAAACATTCTTATCAGAGGACAAATTGGCAGCCTTAAAGGTTTTCAACATGAAATTAGTGTAAGGCTTCCAATCGGTCTCAAGCATTTCAAGGAAAGTCATTATCTCAACCAAATATGCCTCAGAGGTCGTGTGCAAGAGTGCATCATTCTCAGAATCTATGTAAGGTGAAAGACCAAATAATTTATTTACGGCTTTGTCAAAAGTAGACACCTTTCTTTGTGGCTCTATGGATGTGAAATTATTGTCATCTAGGATGATTTTATGTTGACAAAAAGAAGGATTAATCCCCATTTGGTCGTCAATGATCAATCCCATAGCTTCTGTATGCAACTTCAACATATCAACCAACTTCTTTTCTTGATGCAAGTCTAGGGTAGATGAGATAATGACAGACAATTTGCCCTCTTCTCCTAGAAAAGCATATTTCAGAAGGGATGGGAGTTGCTTTAACTCCAAGTCAGGTGGTGATACAATGGACGGGGTGAAGTCTTTTTGCTCACTATTTTCCAACAGCTCAAATGCTGCAACATTCACTGGGACAATATCATTTCCTATTGCCTCTATGTCCTCAACATTCTCTTCATTTATTTCCTCATCACACTCTTATTCCAACTTAAGGTTTTCCCGAATTCCTTCTTCAAGGCACATCTCCTCTATTTCAGCTATTTTTGAACACTCCTCCAAGTAATCAGGGTACTTTAAAGAGTTAAAAGCATTAAATGTGACTTTTTGCTCCTGAAGTCTCATGGTCAACTCTCCTTTCTGGACATCTATCAGAGTTCTTCCGATGGCTAGAAATGGTCTCCCTAAAATAATAGGAATGTCCTTATCTGTCTCAAAGTCTAGTATGATAAAAAAATCTACCGGAAATATGAACTTATCAACTTGCACTAACACATCCTCAATCTTTCCCTTAAGATACGCAATGGATTTGTTGGTCAATTGAAGTGTAACAGTGGTAGGTCTAGCCTCTCCTATGCCTAAGGTGTTAAAAACAGATAAAGGCATGAGGTTGATACTAGCACCTAAGTCACACAAAGCTTTCCCAATCTCTTTCCCGCATATAGAACAAGGAATAGTGAAACTTCCTGGGTCTTTAAGCTTAGAAGGTATCTTGTTGGTCAGAAGTGCACTACATCTTGCAGTAAGAGCTATGGCATACTCAGTCAGCTTCTTCTTCTTGCTTAAGATGTCCTTGAGGAACTTAGCATAACTAGGCATTTGCTCAATTGCCTCAACAAGGGGTATGTTGATGTGCAATTCTTTAAACACATCTAAGAACTTCTTAAAATACAATTTCTCTTTCTGGTTCCTCAACCTTTGGGGGTAAGGAACATAAGGAGGAACTGGTTTGATCACATTCTTGCTTGGATGTGTTGAGAAAGATGGGTCTTGAATGCCTTGAGTCTTTGTGGTGCACTTTGGAGGTTCAGATGGAGTCTTAGCATCAAGCTTAGGGGTCTCTAAAACCTCAGTCCCTTTTGATTTTTTTTAAATATCCTCTGGAAACAGTAAGGGATAGTCTGATCTTGGGGGAATAGAAGTGGTGGTCTCAGATGCTTGCTTATCTAAAGGTTGGACCAGTCTTTCTTTGGCAGGGACCAATGCTGTAGCATCAGTTTTTGACAAACTTGGTGCACTAGCTTTTTACACCTTTTCAGTCAACTCCTTCCCACTCCTAAGTGCTTTCACATGTTCCTTTCCTAAGGCTCTCGGGACTTCTGTGTTTCTAGGCAAAGTACCAAGGACTCTATTGGTCTGATTAAGTGCAAGTTGACTGACTTGGGTTTCCAGATTTCTGATAGCAGCACTTTGTTGATTAAAAAGAGATCGATTTTGAGAGTTTTGTTGGGTTATCAAAGCTTGATTTTGAGCTTGAGCATGCACAAATAACCCTTTTATCATTGCTTCCAAAGAAGATGATAAATCAACCTGTGGAGTTGGCTTGTTTTGAAAAGGTGGTTGAGCAATTTGAAAAATTTGGTGATGATTTTGGGAACTACTTGCATGTTGTTGGGGTTGAAAGTTAGAGGTTCCTTGTTGCTTAGGTGCGGGTGGATTTAAACATGGACTGGTCCAAGAAAAATTCGGGTGTTGTTTTCAACTTGCATTGTAATTGTTGGTATAGGGACCAGATCCATTATGAACAAAGTTTATGGATTCATAATTATGAGAACAATGTTCATACGAGTGTTCCCTACCACAGCACACACATTGCACAGATAGGACTGTTGGAACAGGTGTATTAGCATCTTGCTGTCCTCCCTGAACAGAAGTTAAATTTTTTAGCATATTGGTCATGGAGGTAAGCTGAACTGTTAATGCAGTATATTGTAACACATCAGTTACCGAACCACATTTAATGGATAGATCTAAAGCTAAATTTCAAGTTCAACCTCAACGAAATACAAGATACATGTATATATATATATACCATCAAAAGATAAGTTTTAGATCAACTTTTACATCAAAAAGGCCGAAAGTATTCGTCAAAAAAAAACTTCAACCATGAAAGAGTGAAAATTTCTATCCAAAAGCATAAACTACCGTAAACCAAAATATGACGGTCCTTGATTCCAACACGAACTATCAGCGATCTACAACTTTCTCTTTGCTCTTAGCTTCTTTTCCTGAAAGGTTTACCACTAAAAGGATAAGCTAACAAAGCTTAGTGAGTTTAAATGGATAT
>NW_020200787.1:33317-36294 GCF_001531365.2 Cynara cardunculus var. scolymus
AGAGCCTCTCTGGATGACAGAGGCCTCTCTGGTATAGAATTCAATTATCATGTAAATATTGTCTATATAAGGAGTGATACAGGCATAGAATAAAAGTAACCATGAAACAACAATTATGATTACAATATGGGTAACACATACACCTATAGAGCACATAATAGGCATATATCCAAATAACTCACAATAGAATTTGGTTGAATTAAACCGAATGTCAAACCGAGTGGTCGAATCCTATTTTCCAAATCAAAGTTGGAAAACCACCTCCAAGACTTCCATACAAGCTCAAACAATCCYTGGAAGATATAAATATTCAAAGTCTCATTAGTGAAGCACACAAGAACTCACTCAAACCTTATTTCGATTAAGGTACTCTACTTTGGATTTCAATATAAATACTCAACTTGTAGAGCTGTTTTACCCCTTTAAAACTCAAAATCACCAATTCAGATCTAAAGACAAGTTGTAGCTCTTTCTCTTGCCTTTCTGGGGCCTATTTATTCATAGTTTTTCGAGTTTTCTATGATTTTCTATGATTTTCCAAAAATAGGGCTGTAATCATCTTATCAWATGCTCAAAACACCCATTTCCATCCAAAACATTACGAATACTAGCCCAATAAGTTCCAAATTCATAGTTTCCCTTATTTTTACCAAATTCCACAATAAACCGATGATAAAACATGATTATAATATCAATTTCTACTAATCTCATTGTATCACAAATTGACTCCTAAAAGTCAACACTTGTTCTTGAGCTAACATCATGCTTTTCAAGAAATCTCACAATCCATCCATGGATTTCACATACTAACACATAATAACATTTAAACTTAACATATTTTCATGATTTCATTACTAAATCATCACATGCATGGACTCAAAACTAATCAATTATGCTCAACATCGAAAACAAGATAGGAGATGAGTTTTACCGTTGATTTCTCCACAAATCCTTCAAGAATCTTGATAAAACACTTGATTTAGGGATAGATTAACTCCCAAGTGTGTGTAATCGCACCTTAGAACACCAAGACTGATTTTGAGAGAGAACGGGGTTGAAAATGGGTAAAATGGGGTTGTTTTGGGGGTTTTCACATCTTAAACCCGAGTTGGGTTGGGTTGACCCAATTTGGTACCCTTTTTTTTACTACTAAATACTAAAAATTGCATAACTTTTTGCTCGGGACTCCGTTTTCGATGAGGTTTTTGCCTATGCTTCCGAAACGAGATAACCTACAAGCTCCAATAAAAAGATTCCATTGTTAAAACCCAATGCTCAAAACCATACCCGAAAAGTCGATGTTTTCAACACATATAAGCGTATTAGGAAGATGGATGTTACATATATGCATCTACATCATGTATCCCAGTAGTCTTTTTCTGTGATTGAGCACGTGGGTCGACCCAATGCCCATTGTTGGCTGAGATCTTTTCCAGGATTTCATATCCTTCATTATAGGTCATTGCTGTGAAAGCTCCGCCAGCAGTCGCATCGAGCATTTGTTTTGTCATGGGATTTAACCCATTGTAAAATGTCTCAAGTTGAATACAGTGTGGAATGCCATGGTGCAGGCATTTCTTCAACAGCTCTTTGAACGTTTCCCACGCATCCAGAATAGCCTCATCGTCCATTTGTTTGAAAAGACATATCTCATTCCTGGACTCAGCGTTCCTTGTTGGTGGGAAATATTTTCGCAAATTTTTTTCCGCCATGTTACTCCACGACGGCACAAAACCCGGTGTTAAAGAGTTAAACCATGCTTTTGCCCGATCCCTTAATGAAAATGGAAATAAAATGAGTCTTAGAGCGTCATTAGACACTCCCGGGATCAGGAAAGCATCAGTGATTTCCATAAAAGATTTTAAGTGCGAATGTGGGTCCTTCGAAGGTAATCTGGCAAATCGGTCATTCGTTTGCAATATGTGAAACATTATCGGTTTTAGTTCAAAATAGAGAGCGGTCATATGTGGTCTAACTATCCCGAAATTTAATTGCTCAAAATCCGGAATAGCATAATCCATGATCCTTCCATTTTTGGAAGTTGCCAAATTAATGATGTTCGGAGTTTGTGCTCTTTGTTGTTCATTATGTTCTGATTATGTATGCTCGTTACCCATATTATTATCATTATGTGGGTGTCCTTGTGGAAAGTTCGGAAATTGTGGTATTGGTGCAAAAACTGGCGGTTGGTTTTCCAAATGCGGTATTTCCGGAATGATTGGGAGAGGTAACGCCATATTTGGAGGGAGTAGAGCAAAAAATGCTCTTTGAGCCCTCCTCCTATGGTGAAACGTTCTCTCAATGTCGGGATCAAATTCGAAAAATTCCCTGCAATGTGTTCGTGGCATACACCACTTTTAAAACGATTCAAACGGTACTAGAAAAATCAAATCTTTTACTTTACTCAAAATAAAACTTTTAGCTTGCCAATTCCCGACAGCGGCGCCAAAAACTTGGTCAGTTATATCTCACACCTTTAGACTACTGAAATGGACCACAAAGCAAGTATAAAATACGGTCCAATGTCGTCTTTCAAGTAATAAAGTGGTACAAGTACCAGATTATCGTCCACAGAGATTGTAGCCAAAGTTAAATGAAAGTCCAATGAAAGAGATGATTTCAGAAGACGATTTTGAAAACTTCAGATTGATGTTAAGGTGATTCAAAATAGATTACAGAATATAAAAAGGATAGCAAGGGTGTAAGACTTGTGGTGAGACCCAAACATAAATTCCAGGAGCCAATGCTATAGGAATGCTACAGCAAGCAGTGTTTCAAAACTTAGTTCCACTATTTATTTTGAAGGTATTCCTCTTGGACTTCACCATTGCATTATGTTACAGTTTTCCACCCATATCTCTATGTGGTGTTAGGATCAGAGAGAGTGACAAGATGGTGTCTTCAAAATATATGGATAAACAAATCTCTTTGTTAAAAATCACTCTCTCGAGTCGATTCCCATATCATTCGAGTTGGC
>NW_020200787.1:36914-76595 GCF_001531365.2 Cynara cardunculus var. scolymus
GATGTTCAAGTGTGTCTTCAAAAGTGAAACCCAAGCCCTCCTTTTATACACCAAGGAGTCACTAAAAGACAAAAGTACTAAGCTTAGGGACTAAGTTTCCCAAAACTAGTTACAAAGCACAATTAGAGAAACTAGAAAGTACATATTCCTAACAAGAGTTTTAATCCCATATTTTAATCAAAAGCCATCAGTCTCTAGCTGTCTTCCACAAAGCTCAAAAAGGCAGCAGCTTAATCAATAAGTTCTCCAAAAAGTTGCGCATGTATCAGATCGCTGCTGCTCCAATGCTATAGCATCCTGCTGTTTATCAAAAACTTCCATTAGCTTCTTTCTTTAGTACCAACAAGTCAACCACAATATTTAGCTCCATAATAACAAAGGTATAAAGAAATTAATAAAAATGACTCAAAGTGGGAATGAAAGAAAACTAATTTAACTAATAAAACGTAAAACAAGTGTTTTATATGTTGAATTCTCAACATACATCACATCTCTACTTAAGGATAGCAAATATTACCATCTTTGAATTGCTTGTGACATGATCCATTAATCGATGTCTAAGTGCGGGTCGTTCCAATACTTGATCTCTATCAAATACATGTAAGTGTATAGCTGCATCTTTATGCTAAATCCATCTCTTATGGATAATCAACTAACAGTCCACATCAATCTTAGTTCACTACTCCCTTATAGTGGAGAACAACCGACTGTGAATTTTTTTGAACTAATCGTTCAAGGAAGTTAATAAACACGCAAAGTGGAACATTAATGATACACTGAATGATAGTAACTGCTCCAAGCATATATTAAGATCTCAATCATAACATCGATACATCATAAAGTAAGTGTGTAAGTTCCGAAATTTCAAATCAACAAAATGAATGCAATTAAGCCAAATCGTTAGCAAATCTAATGCCTATAGACCTAGTATGAGTATCATGCTTGGTCTGCGATAAGGGCTTGGTGAATGGATTAGCCAAGTTCCCATCCATGCCAACTCTACTAATGATGATGTCTCTGACCTCGGCAATCTTACGAACGTAGTGAAACTTCCTGAGTATATATCGTATGCACCTATGTGAGCTGGGTTCTTTATCTAGGATGATTGCACCCTCATTGTCACAGAAGATCTCTATAGGATCTTGAATGCTAGGAACTACACCAAGATCCCCTATTAACTTCTTCATCCACACAGCCTCTTTTGCAGCCTCGTTGACCGTAATGTACTCAGCCTCCGTTGTCGAGTCTGCTACGGTGCTTTACTTGGAGCTACTCCAAGAAACTGCTCCACCATTCAACAAGAACATGAATCCCGACTGGGATTAAAAATCATCTCTGTCGGTTTGGAAACTAACATCAGTGTAACCCTTCACACTGAGTTCCTCTGCACCTCTATAAACTAAGAACATTTCTTTAGTTCGTCTCAAATACTTGAGGATATTCTTTACCATTGTCCAATGGTCATTTCCAGGATTGGCTTTATATCGGCTCGTCATGCTCAAAGCACACGACACATCAAGTCTAGTACATATCATGGCATACATGATCGATCATATAGCTGAGACATAAGGGATTTGACTCATCCTTTCTAGCTATGAACTCGAACTAGGACACTAAGCCTTTCTCAATGCCAAACCATGCTGCATAGGAATGAACCCCTTCTTGGAGTCCTGCATGTTGAATTTCTTCAACACTTTGTCTATGTAGGTACTCTGGAGTAGACCAATAAGACGCCTGAATCTATCTCTATAGATCTTGATGCCTAGTATGTATGTTGCATCCCCTATGTCCTTCATAGAAAAACATTTCTCTAGCCAAGTTTTTACGCTTTGCAAAGTAGGGATATTGTTTCCCATGAGGAGTATGTTATCTATATACAACACAAGGAAGACCAGAATGCTCCCACTGACATATACACATGGTTCATCTTCGCTCCTCATAAAACCAAATTCTTTGATTTTTTTCATCGAAGCAGATGTTCTAGCTGTGAGAAGCTTGCTTAAGTCCGTAAATAGATTTTTGAAGCTTACACACTCTATCAGGATGCTCGAACAGTACAAAACCCTCAGGTTGTGTCATAAATATATCCTCAGACAGCTTACCATTAAGGAAAGCAGTCTTTACATTCATTTTCCATATTACATAGTCATGACATGCTGCTATGACAATGAATATCCTGGTAGTGATGGATTTCAACATAGCCACTTGTGAGAAGGTTTCATCATAGTCTACACCATGAGTTTAAGTGTAGCCCTTCGCTACCAATCTGGCTTCGTATACACACTTTGCTATCCATGTTGTTTTTCTTCTTAAAGACACACTAAACTTGCCATTTCTTCAATGCTTGAGTGGATCAACGCCAAGACTTCAAATGGCATTGATCTTGTTTGTTGTCTTTGGTCTTCTTTTACAATATGTAATAAAAAAACTTGTAATCTACTCTATACTATTTTACAAATACATAGAAAAGAAAACGACTCGCAGGTCGCGCAAAAATTACAACCATAAAAAAAACAACCAAACAACAACCAAAACATCACATCATATAGGTCTAATTGAGGCAAAGTATTACAAGATCCATACAAACACAAATTTTGTAATTTAATGCAATGGAATGCCAAATCCATACAATTCCTAGCATTTTGATAAAGATTGATTGTTACATACACTTAGGGGCCGTTTATTAAACGCTTACTCGATAAGTACTTATTGAGCAATTTTCCTTACCGGATGAACATGGCAAGGGGCAAGAATCTTACCCGGTAAGAGCGATGATAAGGATGAAAAGTCTTACCCGGTAAGTGAGGGTGATGACTCTTACTCGGTTAAGCGCTTACCAGGTAAATTGTTGCATAAATACGTTTTGATGTACTACAATTTTACCCGGTAAAATAAATTATAGTGTTGACTCCTAACGGTAAGCGCTTACCAGATAAGCATTTAGGTAAACGGCCCCTTAGACACTTTAAATTTAAATCAATTAAATTTAAATCAATATTTGCTTGAATATTTTAATGTCATCAAAATCAAATTTTTGACAAATAAACATACAAACACACTTTATACTCTTGCAAGTATGGTTTCATGTCAAAACCATCGGAACATAAAGTATACAAGTGAATCAAAGGTTCGGGAAAACACATTTAAATAAATTTTAGCAATTGAAATAAGAAATCGTTTTCACGGTCTTTTCTTGAAAAAAAATTCGAATCTCTAGTTTTCACAAAATCCTAGAGTCTGAAACTTTAATTTTAAAATAACCTTTCCCAAAAGTGAAACTTTAATTTTATAGGTTTAAAATACTAGACTTCTAAAATAAGAAACTTTATATTTTGTAAAACTAAAATTTAGGGTTTAAAACCTTAAACACCCAAAATAGAAACTTTTGTTTTACAAAAAATCTAATTTAAAGTTTAAAACCCATAACTTCCGGAATTAAAAACTTTATGTTTTGAAACTTTCGAATCAAGACTTCTAAATCTTAATTTTCAAAATATTGGAAATATATGTTTTCAAAAAAACTCCAATTTCAAAATTTAGGGTTAGAAATCCCAACTTTAATATTTAGAAACCTTTTGGTTTTGAACACTTAAAGTCTATGGAAAAAACCTTAGAATTTTTGCGTGTGTTTCATAGATCCAAATTTCCATTTTAAATGTATTACAACACACCCAAAACAAATTCTAATAAAAAAAGATATCTTTGTACCTGTGGCTCTGATACCACTGTTGGGTTGTAATGGATTCCGATAATCAAAAACATTAACAACGGAAGCAAACAAAATCAAAAATCACAACCTCAGAGATCTAGTTACAACCCGATACAAGTAAGAGAACAAACATAGAAGGTGATTAAAAATACCTTTTAGATGGAAGTGAAGAACCCAATAACATGATTCTCTCTATCGTGTTCACACTCCAAAGCTTCAATCGTTCGTAAACAACAAGAAATCACCTTTCTCTTCTCATGCAATCCCAAAAAGCACCACACTTTATATTGATAATATGTGTGTGCTTTGTAGTTTTCGGCCACACCCTTAAGGAGAGGGTGTGAGCGCCGTTTTTTAGAGGAGATGAGAGGAAGAACGCAAAGGTGAATTATGTTTAGTGTTTAGGGATAAACTTTATTTTATAAGGTCTAATCCAACTAAAACCTAACCATATTAGATTAAGGTCCAATCTTAATTAAACCCAAATAAGTTTAGACTAATAATAAATAATTACCTATTAAACCCTTAAATATATATATATATATATATATATATATTTTTGGTAATATATTATTATTTTGTTATGTTCGTGGGCATATCTGCCACGTATAATTCATTCGTTCATGTAATGTACTGTGGATTTTTCATTTTCTATTTACACATGGAGATAGACGTGTAAAAGGGGCAATGTACCCAAAAAAGTAGGAAAAAGGAGTGAATACGAGGTCGCCATTTTTGCTACAATCACCACCTTTCTCTCTCTTCATCTTTTCCCTCCCTCCATTTCCCATTTTCAATCATCTCACAGTTTCTCTTGCACAATTTCCAATTTCATCGAAGATTCCAGGTGGTATGTGTTTCATTTCTGATCTTATTTGTATTAATATGGCTATGATTCTTGCAGCATTGTTGATTTTTGATTGCGCGTTAAATGCAGGTTTGATTTGTTTGAATGAGTTAAAACTGATCTCAATCCTATTGTTATTTTGAATTGGATGATGCCTAATCCTAAAAACAATGCCGCTGATTCCAAAACGAACGTGATTGAATCGAAGAACAACTCTGCTGCCATCAACACCAAAAGCAACAATGCCGATTTGAAATCCAACAACTCTGTCAGTAATAAGAACAACAATGCTGATACGAAGAACAACAATCCTGCTGCTAAGAAGAACAACGCTGATGTGCAAAACAATTCTGATTCCAAAACAAACGCTGATGCTTCCGCTCAGGTTTGAATGTCGTTTCTTTGGGTAATCAACGTATTGTCATTGATCTAAATTGTGTAACTTTTTGAATTTCATGCTTTAATTATAGTGTAGTTTTGGGATTTTAGGGGAATGAGATAATGGGGATAAATTTATTTCCATCAACGTTGACTTATGCCGGACTTAAGGCAAAATTATTTGTTAGTAAATTGTTGCCATTTTGTTTTAGGGAGATGGTGGTGGTAACCCGTTTTCTCCACATGGCGCAGCTGAACCGGCTGAGAGCCAACATTCTCTTAATGGCAATAAGGTTTTGTTCTCATTATTTCCTTGGTTATTTTCCATTTGTAGAATCTGTTGTAAAGTTCAATTCACTTGTAAAACACAAATACTAAAATACCTACAGATTCATGTTAACTTCACAGTCATAATACATAAATTTAGTGTATTTTTATTTTTTGGAATGATGGGAGTGATATATTCCATTGATAGAATTTATCCTGTTCTTTCATATGCTGTAGATTATGATTTATGATTTAATCTTTTGTTCCCTGGTTTTTAATTTTTCCATCTCCTTAAAATATTTTACTCCTTGATGTTCATTTTACAGATAGTAAGGAAAATTTGATGTTAACTTGACTTTTCAAATACGAAATTGGAATGTGTGTTTTTGATAAGTATTACCATTATTTTTGCTGACATTGAGTTTATCCCAACTTTCTGTGGAAAATTGGCCTAATTAAAGAATATGATGTTATCACCATGTAAGTGTATGATTTGCTTTTACTTTTTTACGTACATAATTTCGGATGTCCCAACATTGTTTATTTGCAATTGCGTTGTGTTTGCCTTATATGACAACAACCTTTCATTTATTTTTTGATTGAAAAAGTAGTCATGCTTTAGTCTGTTATATCCTGAAACTTGATTAACATACTCATGTAGAACACATACATAATGCCACAATCATAATAATATTACTTAAAGTTATCTTTCCAGTGAATAGATAGTTTCCCTTAAATAATATTCGAGCATCATTTGATTGGAGAAAGGGTCATTTCAACTGTCACTGCCAAGGCTTGTTCACATGGGCTACACAATCTTTTTGGATTTTATCTCAACGAAGTGCATGATGGGATTGCTCCTCATGGCCTGGGACCTCCCTCAATCACCATCGTTTTGATCTATAATTATTGATTTGCAGGTTTACAAGAGTGGACCATTATTTCTGTCATCAAAAGGTGTGATATTTTATCAATTTATGCTTACTAGTGTGGTGTTCTTTTTCCTAGGTGTGATGTTGTCATCATGTGTTCCTGTAAACTTGAAACTAATGTAGTTTCTCAACTGGTTTTCCTAATCCTATTATGCTGTGCAAGACCGTTTATAGTTGGTTAATTCTGGTTGTCTTTGATACAACTTGTGGCTACACAATCTTCTATTACACCCTACAAAGTTTGTATGTTTGTCGTATGTGTTGATTACTCTTTTAGTTGCAAAACTAGTAATTCATCATAGTGGCTGTTCTGATTGTAAACATTATTAAAACTAGTTTTGTTATATATTTGGCAAGTCGTGACATTCAACAGAAAAGTAAAGGATTGCAATAAATTCTATGGAATAAACCCAAAGAACTTATTATGCAGCAATTTTTTCCCTTGAGTCACAAGAACTTATTATGCAGCAGTTATTCCATTTTCTTACTCAAACAATGAAGCGACATGTACATAATTGACTATATAAGAAATATATCATAAATTGAAATTTAAAAGAGACACACTTCTGCTGTATTGTGTCATCTTTGATTAGCTTACATTTATTCTTTATCATAAACATTACTTTTACGAGTCTTTAATCTTAGATCATTTTAGCATCAATAGTATAGTGTATGCATGAAGCATGCATGTGATTATGACGGCAACATTTTTTGACTGCCAATTGTTCATCATTCTGAGGGCACATTATACTCTCTCGTAAGTCCCTAAATTACACTTCCTTATGCAGGAATTGGCTGGACCTCTTGGAAGAAAAGGTGGTTTGTTCTGACACAAACCTCATTGGTTTTCTTCCGAAGTGATCCAGTAAGTTGCATATTTTATGTGGATGTCTTGTTCTGCATTTTGATTATCGCTTAAATAGCTTGTCCCAGGCTAGGATATAGAAGTGCATGCATCAAGCCTTATGGGCTGTTATATTCTATTACTATTCCATGAAAAAGAAACCAAACTTGACCTTGTGCCATATGGGTTCAAAAGCTTCTGTATGTTTGCTACGTCATAAACCACCATATTGTTGTCTTTCTATCCTATATGCAGATTACACACCTGTCGACACAATGAAAATATGATCTGATTCTGATCACTAGAAATATCTCTAGTTCTTCTGATGTTCAAATATTTAGGTCAGCTTGTCTAGTTGGCGACAGTTCACCTGTACCATATATGATAGAAAATCTGCAACTGGTTTATGTGTTAGAACTCCATACTCGGTTACAGTATATCCTGGCTGCCAAAAGGAAGGATATAAGAAAATATTGGTACTCCTACCAGCTAAAATACTTACTATTCTGTCCAACTCTCCTTTGAACTGCCTTATTGCATTGATGCTCAACCTTAATAAAAAATTATATTGTACAAATGTAGGTAATGAATTGTTTGATAGTAAAGCCATTAATTTGAATTAATAATACCCTGGGAAAAGATTTATTGATGTCCTAAGTACAATTCTAACTGGAAGCTATAAGTTAAAGTATGTTCGCATCCTAAGACTTATGCCTGCTTATTCCTATTAGGTATCAGCTGAGTCGGCTTTATAGCTTACCGTACAAATTTCACTGAACCATTTTAGACTAAACATGTCCTCAACTAAGTCTAAGTAACCAATCTAGTTTTATATAATAAGTTATCTAGCTGGAGCAGTCCTGCTGATTTCTCAGCTATTGAATTGTCAAGGACAAAATGGTTAAATGAAATTTACCTTCGAAACAAAATAAAATGACTGGACAATTAAATGGCTGTCTGTACTGTAATAATGTGGTGAAACATAGGTTTTGCTTGTTGCTGCTGTCTGATTGTTCTTTCAATGATCACCCTCTTTCGCTTGCAGTTTGAAAATTTTCCTTCTGGTAAAGGAAGTAATGCTCTTTATATTATAAAACAAAAGAGTTGTCTATGCAGAATGCTGACTCGAACCACTCGTCCTTCACTTAACTTTCTTGTTAAACGCCACTAAGATAGCATGTTTCAAATCCAAATTCAATGTTGACGCTTTTAATACTTGCACTCGCACTTGCCTTGTTCTTTAAAAAAATATAATTCCCAGTTTTTTAATGCTTTCTAAAATTTCCTCACCCTTTGGTGATGTATTAAAAGATGTTCCTAATCTGTAATTTGGAAGTAATGGTTTATTTTTTAACATGTCCTTTACCCAAGCAATAGCACAATGTTTTGAGTTCTCTTCATAAATGATCATCTGTATGCTTCTTTCTGGTGGTTTTGAGATGAGGAAAGATGTATCTTGGATTGACAATGCATTAATTATGCCGATATAACTTTGTAAATCTATGTTTGGGCTAAATTGATTTGTAGTTCTCATTTGTTTTGTCTGTGAGAAAACTTTCACTTTAGTTCCCTAAGGAAATAGTCCTCTCTTTTTAAGTATATGGTTGTTGCATCTCAAAATATTGAAGGCTCATTCATAGCTTTATTTACCCAAGTATCAGAATGCTGCTCCTCAAAGGGGAGGTGAGGCGAATCTAACCCTTGGTGGCATAGACCTCAACAGTTCGGGCAGGTTGGCTTTCTTTCTTTAATTCATATAATCTTTTACATTATTTGTCTTGTGCAGTTACTATCCTGATGTTTGCTACTTCTTCACTTACTAGTGATCGCTTTCTCTGAATTTCAGTGTGGTTGTTAAAGCAGATAAGAAACTCTTGACGGTGCTATTCCCAAATGGTCGTGAAGGGAGAACTTTTACTCTTAAGGTGCTATTTTATAAAGTTTCTATGACATTTTACCTAGAGTTTTTAAGGGCATTTAAGTCTATTTACCAGATTGTTAGTTGTAGTTGGTTAGAGTAGTATTTGTCCCTATAATAGTTTCTTCAAAATAGTAGCAATTATTCTTGTTCTGTTTTGTGTTAGCTGCATACCCCGTCGTTCAATCTGCTGGCCAGAAAAATAATATATACATTATATAATGTATATATATTTCATAACAGTATTAAGCTTATTGTAAAATTTGTACACATGAGGTGTAGACAATATCTATATTAATGCCTGAAAAGGTAAGGAAAGATGGTGATTTGAAAAGAATGTGTGTTTTCTTTTCTCTCTAAATGGGTGTGTAATAGATTGAATTTTACACTCTAAAGACCATTCAAAAACTGTATGCGTACAGATTACCTGCTAAAGAGTTGCATCAAATGAAAAGCACTATGTGTCACATTTTGTCATCTAGGATAATTTAACAATTAATTACAGGTAATAAGACAGTTTTTTCCTCGAAGGAACTGATGGGCTGTTTGTTCCTAGCTACTACTGCTCATCGGCTTTTATTATTGCAGGCTGAAACTACAGAGGATTTAAATGAGTGGAAGGCTGCACTGGATGAAGCTTTGGCAAATGCACCAAGCATTTCCCCGATGGCGGCGCAAAGTGGAACAGTGAAAAATGAGAAGGGTGATACAGCTGATGGTTCTTCAGAACAGCGTAAGAACAATATGCAGAAGAACTATTTGTTCATACATTTTTATTGTTTTTCTATTGTGTGTGATTTGCCTGTTCTTGTAATTACAAACACGCTCATAGACACTAATACATCTCTTTGGCTTGCTTGTCTTCTTCCAACAGCAAAAGACCGATCCCCGCCAAAATCAATGGTCCTTGGTCGTCCAATCTTACTTGCATTGGAAGATATAGATGGAACTCCTTCTTTCTTGGAGAAAGCCCTTAGATATGTTGAAGATCATGGTAAGATGCAAACTTCATTAGTTTTGGAATGGTTAACTATTAAAATTGCAGTTGGCATTTGGTTGCAAAATGCCATCGTTCTTGCGTAAATGCAAAAAGAGCACTAGACTTTGCAAGACGGTCAATTAGTCCATGTTCATGCAGTTGCATTTAGTTATAGTTATTTTTCTTTGAATGTCCCAGGAGTGAAAGTAGAAGGCATCTTGAGGCAGGCTGCAGACGTAGAAGATGTTGAGCACCGTATCCGAGAATACGAGCAGGGTGAGTTAGTTGTATCAAAATTCTGATTTTGTTGTTTATACAATCTAAGGGCTAAAATAGATAAAACGGTGATTATCTATAGTGTTTTTTAAATTGCTTAAAAAGAACTATCAATATTTTATTTATATTCTCACAACCATGTCAGTTACATCATTTTTGTCCAATTATCATCCAAATTCACAAATCAAATTCAAAGAGTGCTCGTAGGCCTGTAATTTTACACAGAAAAGGCCCTTACAAGTTATGATAAAAAAATCTTAAAACCGATGCTTTTCATCATCAAAAATAAAATTCAATACCAAAAATACTAAAAAGTACTCTCCTATTTTATATGTTAATACATAGCATATTGTATTAGTATGAATATATTTCATGATTCAACATATAAACATATCAACAAGTAGCATATGTTAATTCATATATTCCATTTTCAGTACATCGTTAACAACACATGTATATGTATATGTATATGTATATGTATATGTATATGTATATGNTATATGTATATGTATATGTATATGTATATGTATATGTATATGTATATGTATATGTATATGTATATGTATATGTATATGTATATGTATATGGAGCTGTTAACAAATGCATATGAATCTGTTAGAATATGAATATGGACCTATCAGTAGCAAATGGAACAGAAACTCTGTAGTAACTTGCACATGGTAGAATATATGATTTGCAATAGAACAACTCTATTTTGTTGTGTTATTTTGAGGGTTGGGAATGCAGTAACAGTAGACACTAGACAGCATAAGCATTTGAATCCAAAGGTTCTAAAACCTCGATTTTCTAAAATAGTTTATTCCCAGTTGATAATCCAAAAAGGTTACATACTTTGAGACATTGATTAGTCTAGACCCGCTTTAAGATCAAAATTGAAGTTTGTGTAAAGACCAATGTGATATCCTAGCTGTTAAGGCCTCTTCTTTTCTCTCTGCAAGTTTAGATTACAATCCCCCAATCCCACCCTTCTCATACAAACTGGAAATTGAAATGAACGCTTGTGGATTGTGAAATACCCCAAAACATGGGAATTTTTTGACCTTCTGGAGTCAAATAGTTAACGGAAAGAGGTCCTGACATAACCAAACAAATTGTTAGAAAAGAAGTAACATTTTGCCAAGCAAGTGACTAGTTCCGGATATAAATGAAAATAACCTCTAGGAGAACTGTTCACGGAAAATATCCAACAAGAAGAAGCCACTAATACATCAAGTTGAACCTTACAATCAAATCAGATTAGAAACACAAAGTAATATACAAATATATAATATTTAGTACATAAAGTGATCATAAGATACAGTATTCATCACTACGAGTGTAGCACCATTCACCATCATGACCGCAATTGTTCCACGAGAGTCAAGAGGAAGACTGGACAATCCATAATTTAATGTATTATGGTCAAGAAGCCCATTTTTCTGTGTTCAAAAAGTATGTAAAATTTTCTATGATACTGTAGCAATTGACGTTGAGATGGAAGAAAAAAATATATGGACACACTTTGGCTTCCTAGGAAGGAGAATCAGTGAAGGGTCATGGAACTTTTAATCAATTAAGTTTTATATAAATACGACTAATAAAAAAAATGGGACCCCTATTTTTGTTGGGCCATGGGCAAGTGTCTGTCCTGCCCTTGCCTAGAGATGGCCCTGAGTACTCGCCCATAGATTACTGCTCCTGCCTTCCTCCGTCTTTAAGGCTTCAGGCGAACCAAATGGCGGCTTAAAAATGAAGATTATCTCAGTGAGAGCCATTTTAGTACCCTGTTGACCTTCTTTTTTAGATAGAATCTTAAATGAACGGAAACAAGCAACCTTACTAAGCTAAGACTGGTACTTGGATAGTAAGAATGTCAAGTATGTGGCAGTTATGCAACCCAAAAAATCACAAAAATTCAAACCTTGATGTATTCAAGTGAATACATTGTGCATCATCTTAATTTTATCTAGAAGATTAAATCCTAAATAGCAATTTCTGGAACAATGAATGCTCAATTCAATCTTTGGGATCACATCGATTCTTATACAAATGAACATTGAATGAAATTCAAATAACATTCGACTAATTTCGCCTGTATCTTTCGACCCCCCACCAAAAGTAGACTGAATGGCTGACCTGTGCACACACGGGGGAACTAAACTGAACCAGACAACTTGATGGTTGAACTGGACAAAGGAATTGTGGGGATGAAATCATACATCACATCTACAAGTTGTCCCTGAACTTTCTGGATACCATTCAGTCCCTGGACTTCCATTTGTTTCCCTCGATATTATATGCACTTGTTATACTACACTTTGTTAGATTTCTAGGGACTCAGAATATCAATAAACTTGGTTAATTAATTGGATCGTGTATGGAATACTTTCCAGAATCTGTAATTCGACCTTATAATCTGGGGTTACACGAATTTAGATTTGGGATAATCCAATAATTCAATCCGGATTTCACGCAAATCCAGGATTAGTAAAACACATAATACTTTGTTATAGATTATGTTTGTAGAGACAAATTTGACAGAGAAAAACCAATGTATGTTTTTTGTATGTCTTTAGCAAATATGGAACATGGTATATATAGAATACCAAAAGACACACCTTTTTGGAAAGGTGTTGGTTAATTCGGTTAACTAACCAAAAGGTAGTTAATTCGGTTAATTAACTAAAAATGGTAGTTAATTTGGTTAACTAACCAAAAGGTAGTTAATTTGGTTAATTAACTAAAATTGGTAGTTAGTTCGGTTAATTAATTAAAAGGTGTTAGTTAATTAAGGAGGGAAAGGTTGCATCTGTTGGGAAAAGTCGCATCTGTTAGGAAAAGATGTGACGGTTCATTTCACTTGGAAATAAATGATGCAATGGTTCAACATTGCCTTGACCCCGTATTCTCGAGTTCATATTAGCTTATCCAAGTGTGCGCTCCACACCTCCGAACTCGAATTGTAGCCAATACTAAACTCATTTTGTCTCACATTAATCTTGACTACACCAAATGGCTAGATGACACTAAAATCACCAACATTCCTCCCCCATTTTAGTGTAATCCTTTATTAACTAAAAGTTCAAACATAAAATCAAAATCATACATAAATGAAAATATCTAGAAGATTGAATTTCCACATTAGTATAATATAAGTTCCAAATACTCGAGAATCAGGGTGTCCCAAGGCTTGAACCCATCAACTTATTTGAGTAATTGAAGATATTATACACATAAGTTAATACACAAAATCTAGTGTTTACACTTGACACTATTACTAAGTCATGTGTCCTATCCATTCATGAGTGCATAAAAAGCCAAGCCCAAGCTTTCGGAAGCGGCGACACTTCACACTCACATAGGTAGCCCTTTTACTTTATGCACCTGCAAATGCACTTTTTCAAAAGAACCATTAAGAAATATATTCAATCTAACTCTAGTCTGTGGACTATACACATACCTTGGGATGATGTAGACGATGTGCTTCAATCTCCAAAAGTAAGCTTTCCACATTGAATTCAACTCCTAATATTGTATTAGAAAGGAATTGGGTATCTCACCTTAGAGATATCAAATGGGTCTTAAACCCATCCCTATAGCTGACTTATTTACCAAGTCCCTAGCTAATCCTGTAGTCAAGTGATCAGCTAGATTCTGTTGTGATCGAACAAATACAACAGAGATAATCCCATGAGTGATCAGCTCACGTACCATACTATGTCTAACACCCAAATGTCACGACTTTCCATTATACACTTGACTATTTGCTTTTGCCAAAGTGGCAGCACTATCACAGTGTACAGAAATGGGTGAGATTGGTTTTGACCACAAAGGAATCTCATAGATAAGATTTCTTAGCCATTCTGCCTCTTTCCCAGCAGCAGATAGAGCTACAAATTCAGATTCCATTGTTGAATTTGTGATGCAAGTTTGCTTTTTAGAGGCCCAAGAAATATCTCCTCCTCCAAGTGAACACCCATCCACTTGTGAAGGAGTGATCTTCAAAATTGGTAATCCAACTTGCATCAGAGTACCCATCAATAATCGAAGGAAATCTCATATATGACAAACCATAGTCCTTGGTTTTCGTTAAATATTTTAGCACCCGCCTTATAGCTTGCCAGTGATGAGTACTGGGATTACTTGTAAATCTACTTAATTTTCCTACAGCAAATGCAATGTCTGGCCTAGTACTAGTCATTGCATACATTAAACATCCAATGACTTTTGAATACTCGAGCTGTGAAACCGCTTGACCTGTATTGGGCATAAGTTTCATACTCGGATCCATAGGAGTGCTAACCGCGGAACAATTTGAACCATTAAATTTCCTTAGTACTTTCTCAATATAATGAGATCGTGAGATAGAAATTCGTTGGTGTTCATGCTTAATTCTGATTCCAAGTATCACTTCAGCCTCCCCCATATCCTTCATAGAGAATTTGGAAGACAAGAACTCCTTAGTCATATCAACTTGTTTTTGGTCTGTTCCAAAAATTAACATGTCATCTACATATAGACAAATGATTACACCTTGACCAGATTTATCAAACTTACTATATACACATTTGTTTGCCTGGTTTAACTTAAAACCATTTGATAAGACAACATCATCAAATTTTTGATGCCACTGTTTAGGTGCTTGTTTTAGCCCATACAAAGACTTAAGCAACTTGCACACTTTGTGCTCATTTCCAGGAATAATGAAACCTTCAGGTTGTTTCATGTATACCTCTTCGTCTAAATCACCATTCAAGAAGGCAGTTTTAACATCCATTTGGCGAATTACTAGATTATGAATTGCAGCTAGAGCAGTTAACAATCTAATCATCGAAATACGAGCGACTGGTGCATAGGTATCGAAGTAGTCAATTCCAGGTTTTTGTCTATAACCTTGAATGACCAAACGAGCCTTAAATTTGTCTATTGATCCGTCCACTTTCATTTTCCTTTTGAAAATCCACTTGCAACCTAATGGTTCGCAACCTGGGGGAAGATTAGACAGGATCCATGTATTATTTCCTATGATGGAATCCATTTCATCATTAATTGCTCCTTTCCAGAAGGCAACGTCTTGAGATCTCATTGCCTCATTAAATGTTTTAGGATCTTCTTCAATACTGAAACAATAATTGTATTGATAGACTATTTCATATCTAGAACCCTCAACCAAATATAATTGAAAATCAAGACCAAAGGATTTAGCCTTTCTTTCTTTTTTGCTTCTTTGAAGCTCTAGTGATTCACTCGTACTAGGGGTGGCTTCCTTCTCTTTATTAGTTCCACTTAAAGTAGGAGTCATGTCCTTTGGTCTAGATATTGATGTAAACCGAGTTTCATCAAATATGGCATCTCTAGATTCTATAACAGAATTAACTGAGACATAGCTGTTAGGTTCTAAAACAAAGAACCTATAAGCTTTGGAATGCTCAGCATATCCAATAAAGATGCAATTAATATCTCTTTCACCCAGATTTTTCATTCTGGGTTTAGTTAGTCTTACAATTGCTCAACATCCCCAAATTTTTTAAATAATTTAAATTTGGTTTCTTTTTATACCAAAGTTCATAAGGGGTTGTTTTGTTCCTTTTGTTTGGAACCCTATTTAATAAATAGCAAGCCGTTAACATGGCTTCTCCTCAAAATCCATCACTTAGTCCTGAATATGATAACATGAAATTAACCATTTCCTTGAGAATTCTGTTTTTCTTTTCCGATATACCATTTTGTTGAGGGGTATACGGAGCCATAGTTTCATGTATGATTCTTACGGATTGGAAATAAGTAGGGTCATAATACTCACCACCTTTATCGGTTCTTAATCTTTTGATTAAGCCATTTTGTTGCAACTCAACTTCTGTTTTGTAAATTTTAAATTTATCTAGGGCTTCATCCTTAGAATGTAGTAAGTAAACATAACAGAAACGAGTGTTGTCATCTATAAAAGTGACAAAATATTTCTTATTTCCTAAGGATGGAGTTGCATGCAAATCACACAAGTCACTATGTATTAATTCAAGCACTACAGAATTTCTTTTTACATTAGGAAAAGGTTGTCTAGTTATCTTAGTTAACATGCATGTTCTACACTTCTCTAGTTAATGTCAAAAGGTGGAATTAAGCCATTTTTAGACATGTCAAGCATTCGTTTATAATGAACGTCTTAAACGTGCATGCCAAAGAGAAGAAGTAATAGTTTTTGAACATGTCATATACACGGAATTTGTAATACTTTTATTATTTACATTTAAACATGAACATCCCATTACAGTAATAGCCAAATCCCACAAATGTACCACACTTGGAAAAGATATACTTATCCGACTCAATAACTTGCTTATAACCACATTTATTTAATACGCCACCAGAAACTAAGTTTTTCCTAATATTAGGAACATGTATTACATTCCTAAGATTAAGAGTATTTCCGGAACTAAACACTAAGGACACAGAACCACGACCAACAATCGGAGTACTTACATGGTCTCCCATGTAGAGCACCGAACCATCTTCTACCCCTTCATAGTTGTTAAACCAATGGCAATCCTTACATACATGACTCGTTGCCCCCGAGTCTATCCACCATGCATAATTATCATTCTGTATGTAAAATGCCTCGGGTATTAATGGTACGTAGCATATAACAGAACTTGTATCATAGTTAAAGTTCATACCTTCATGAGGTTTTGGACCTTGACCTTGAGATCCTTGTCTAGAGGTACTTGCTTCATTCTTTCCTCTTCCTACACGACAGTCACGCTTCATGTGACCCGCTTTGTTACATTTCCAACATACCAGTCTTGCTTTCTTGTGGTATCCCTTTTTGTGGTCATCTCTTTTCCGTTTCTTTCCTTTCTGGTTTTTCCCTTCTTCCACCATATTGACAGATGATGGACCAGGAAGTTCCTTTTCCTTTTCTTTGCCACTTTCTTGTACTCGTAAAGATTCTTCAATATGATGATGGCTGCCAAGTTGTACAAGAGACAACTCTTCCTTTTTGTGTTTAAGCATATGTTTGAAATCCTTCCATGAAGGGGGTAATTTGTCAATCACACTTGATACAACAATGGATTCATCCATTTGCATTTTATGTTGTTCAAATTGTCCCAATATTCTGAGAAGTTCATTATATTGTTCCATCACAGGTCTAGAATCCACCATCTTGTAGTTATTGAAATTACTTACAAGAAATTTCTTGCTCGAGGCATCTTCTGCCATGTATTTGGATTCTAGAGCATCCCATAAGTCTCTTGCAGATTCACTGTTTTGATAAATATCAAATAAGGAGTCAGCCAGACCGTTTAAGATGTGTCCTCGGCAGATATAGTGATCGTTCTCTCATTTGCTTCGGCACCTAGTTGTCTCCAGCGTTTCATCTTCATGGAATTCTGGTGCAGGGGAACTTAGAACATAAACAATTTTCAGAGATGTAAATAGAAAGTGCATTTTCTTCTGCCAACACCTGAAATCATTCCCTTCAAACTTTTCCAGTTTGCCAAACTTGGAACTCATGTCTTTAACAGATTCTGCAGCCATTGATATTCCTTCAAAATTACAGATTCTGAATGTTAGATTTCTAGGGATTCAGAATATCAATAAACTTGGATAATTAATTGGATCGTGTATGGAACACTTTCCAGAAATCTGTAATTCGACCGTATACCCTAGGGTTACACGAATTCAGATTTTTGGGATAATCCAATAATTCAATCCGGATTTCAGGCAAATCCAAGATTAGTAAAACACATAATACCTTGTTATAGATTATGTTTGTAGAGACAAATTTGACAGAGAAAAACCAATGTATGTTTTTCGTGTGTCTTTAGCAAATATGGAACATGGTATATATAGAATACCAAAAGACACACCTTTTCGGAAAGGTGTTAGTTAATTCGGTTAACTAACCAAAAGGTAGTTAATCCAGTTAACTAACCAAAAAGTAGTTAATTTGGTTAATTAACTAAAAATGGTAGTTAATTCGGTTAACTAACCAAAAGGTAGTTAATTCGGTTAATTAACTAAAATTGGTAGTTAATTCAGTTAATTAACTAAAAGGTGTTAGTTAATTAAGGAGGGAAAGGTTGCATCTGTTGGGAAAAGTCGCATCTGTTAGGAAAAGATGTGACGATTCATTTCACTTGGAAATAAATGATGCAATGGTTCAACATTGCCTTGACCCCGTATTCCTGAGTTCATATTAGCTTATCCAAGTGTGAGCTCCACACCTCCGAACGAATTGTAGCCAATACTAAACTCATTTTGTCTCACATTAATCTTGACTACACCAAATGGCTAGATGACACTAAAATCACCAACACACTTCTATGAAAATTAGACACAATTACAACCTAAATGTAGCATGGACTAGTTATAATAAGCAAGTCACATGCAAGAACCTGGATTCCGTTTCACTTGTTTGATCTTTTTTTTTTCCTATTTAAAGAGTTGAGTTATTATACATAAATTGAAATATATGCTTGCAATGTGGTTCATGATTGTATAACTTAGGAAGCCTCGTCTGTTTGAAAGTTCACATAACGGAAAATTTTATGATTGGGTACAGGGAAGGTGGAGTTTACCGCAGAAGAGGATGCACATGTTATAGGAGACTGTATCAAGGTATGTCATATAAGTACACTGCCGTATATACTTAAGGCAAAATGCATTAAATAGAAACAAACTTTTCCAATTGTCCATTTTGATCACTTAAATAAATTTGTCCTAGATGATACCTTAAACTTTATAATTTTGTCTCAATGTTGTGACAATTTGAAGTCAAATATTTCAATGTTTTGTCTCAATGTTTCAAATTTCCAGAACTTGGCTGAATTTTGAAATTGAAATTTGAAGTTCATGCAACAAGACATGTACCAGACAACTTGTACAACTCGAATGTTGTGAGATTTGTGCTCAAAGATGTTTGTTAGCACAAAATAAGCAATACAGTTGTGCAAGTGTGCACAAATCAAAGCTATAAAGTAATAAGAACCGAATATCATATTCCAGAAGGTTTGAACTTCAAAGCTTAAACTATTAAGTAGAGAAAAAACACTCATTTCAGAGAGTGAGAAGAACAACGTTTGTGGTTGTTATGTCGTGCGGAGAACCTATATGCCTATGTAGTTTCAGAAGGTTCTTCGAAACTTCTATTGCATGATTCAAGTTAATGTTGCTAATCTTAAATCCATTCTTGGACCTTAAGTCAACTTCAAACACTGAGTAGGGATCAACTCTCATATGCCTATGTATTCAACTTCAGGCGACTGTCCTCCCTGAGTCCCTCCCTCTCCAACGATGCCTTTCCCAACATCTCCCCTTGCGACGACCCTCTTCCTAGCAACACCTCCTGCACCATCCCCCTCCTCCCCCTTTGGGATGATGCCGATGACGACGATCCCCCTTCCAGTCGGCCTGTGCACCCTTTTTCAATCAAAGTCTTTTTTTTTACATTTGAACCCGCTAATTTTTTTTTTTACCTTTTTATGTTTTGACTACAACATTTTTCAATCAGGGTTATTATGTCCATCTAACTTCATTTGTCACAACATTGGAAAAAAAGTGAATGTCTAAAGACTCACCAAGGACAAAAAGTTATTGAGTGACCAAACTGGAACAATTTAAAAAGTTGGTTGCTATAAGAAGTCTTCCTTCCCCCATTTTTACTTCGTTGAATTTTGATTATTGCTTTTTTTATGACATTATGTTTCAGTATGTTCTTCGGGAGTTACCATCACCCCCAATTCCAGCATCTTGTTGCAATGCTTTGCTAGACGCATATCGTAAGTTTGCCATGACATTTTAGAATGTAATAAGTACCCATGACACCATTTCTTGAGATAACTTATCTTTGACAAATGCATATGCTCGTTCATTAGTTCACTAAGCAACATAACTTATACAACCCTATGCAGGAGTCTTAAAATGACAATAAAGCATAAGTTAATAATGAAAAAATATAGATGCTATTATTCTCATTGTCTTGAAACTTGTAAGTTACCTTTGGCAACCACACCAGCAAACTTAGGTTTCATTTCATGTCACCGATGTTTTTCGCATTTTCCTTTTGGTTCTTCTCTCGTCTTGTTTCTGTGCGTGTCTTAGAACATTCACTTCATGACCCCTATAGATAAGAAATGACCTATAGCTGTTGTATACTTTGTGGATGGAGAGTAGCACTTATACCCTTTTCGGTTTGGAGAATATAAGAGGTATTATCTCTATTAGAAAAGGTGTCCCTTGCTGCTTCCCAGATTTCAGCGATGGTTTTGTAGCAGATGAATTGCTCTTCGATTTCAGCCGTCATGGAGCTGAGAAGCCACAACATTACGAGGTTGTTCTCGGTTTTCCATTGTTTGTAAGTGGGGTCTCCTTCTTCGGGTGACACGCTTTTCCCCGAGAGATAGTCTTCTTTTCCCTTGCCGCCAATGAAGATCTGGATGGAATGTGACCACAAGCTGAAATTTTGGCCGTTTAGCTTGTGACCAGTGATGGGAAAGATATTTGGAGCAACAATTTGTTGAACCTGTGGAGGAGGGTTGTTGGATTTGTTTTGGTCGGTGGTGGAGCTAGTGGACTCGCTAACCAGAGCCGTTTGGTATCTACTGAAGTTAAAGGAAAGGTTTTCCATGAAAGGTGATGATCAGAAACCACGCTCTGATACCATCTAGAAACCAAACAAAGTTGAGCCTTAAAGGCTTTTCATATATTTTCTATTGATTATAAAACACAAAGCAAGACTATTTAATACAAAAGGAGAATCCTTTCAACTAAAGAAAGGATAGAGAAAAACTCTAAAAATAGAAAGCTGGAAATGAGGGATAACACCCTTAATTGACAGGATCCGTGAGATCTATGATGCAATTATTGATAGCTCCAGAAAATCTTCAACTTTGTATACAATTTAGATGCAATATTCCCAAGTTTGGGATTTATCTAAGGCATAGAGCTCCTCTAGCTTGCCGCCACAAAGGGTTATGTGATTTTGAGAAATCAAAACATTTTCTCACTTAATTAGAAATCTACAATGTGGAGTTTAAATATTTAAGTTGTTTCCTTATTGATTGATAGCATACTAATCTCTAAAAAGAGGAATGTTAACCTTGCTAATTTACAATACGTTATTATTCTAGTTTAAGTATGAATTTACAACTATGTTATCTAAACTAACACTCCCCCTCAACTGGAGTTATAATTATTTCCAAGACCCAACTTGCTAATGATTGCATAGAAGCTTGGATTGAACAATTCTTTCGTAAGGATGAACATTCAACATGCATATCATTCCATTTCTAGCTTTTATTTGATGAAGTATTGGTCAATTTCCACGTGTTTAGTTTCGTCATGTTGCACAGGATTATTATTATTATTTTTAAAGTACATGATATATATATATATATATATATATATATGGAGGTGGGTTATTATGCAACCTCTTACATTTGTACAACCACTCAATCTCAACCGTCCATTTAATTTGATGAATATGTAATTTCATAGAAGTTTTGATTGTTTCCTAATATAAAGTATTGGTCATAATTAATGAACCTTATTCATCTTCCATAAATATTTAAATCATAATAAATGAACTCTCATCATTTCCATAAATATTTCAATTTATTGGGTTGCATTGGTTGTACAAATGTGATGGGTTGCATTTGAAACAAACTCCTATATATGTGTGTGTGTGTGTGTGTATATATATGGCTAATTTTAAACTCCCAAACACTCCTTGCCTTTGGCAAGGCTTGACTCCACCTCTAAGAAGGTTGGGTTACCAGGTAACGCTAGGCCAAAAGCACCTACACGGGTCTATTAGCAATGCTTATGGCAGCCACGTTATCACAAGTATAGTTTCATAGGTAGGGCTGTAAACGAATCGAATGTTCAGCGAACCGTTCGGCGGGAAGTTCGTTTATTTAATAAATGAACGAACATGAACAATTTTTTTTGTTCGTTTAGTTAAAGGAACGAACATGAACAAGAGTCTCCTTCGTTCATTTATGTTCGTGAAAGTTCACTCATTTACGTTCGTTTACATTCGTTCATTTATGTTCGTTTATATATTAAATTTAATATATAATCTTTTATTTATTTAGTTTGAATTCAAATAGTATTTATATAAGTTTAACTTTTTAAAATTTATTTAGATTTAAATTTTATCATCATTTCGTCCTATTTGAAATTTTTACCTTTTCACTTTCCACCCAAAACCCTAGCCTCTAGATAATTGGTGTGTAATAGTTAATTGAATGACAAGTAATGGTGTTCGTTTAAGCCTGTTCGTTTAAGCCTGTTCGTTTACGTTTGTTTAACCAGTTCGTTTACGTTCGTTTAGCATGTTAACAAACGAACATAAACGAACACGAACACACTTGATTTTTAAACGAATGACACGAACACAAAGATTTTCGTTCGTTTACTGTTCGTGTTCATTCGTTTGTTCGGTGAAGTTAAACGAACGAACATGAACAAGCCTTTGTTCATGTTCGTTAGGTTCGTTTACAGCCCTATTCATAGGACCGTCCAATGGTAACTTAACTGTAGCTCCTCCAATAATCGTCTAAGCCAAAGTGCTTCACATATTTCATTGGCCATAGCACAGACTCTGTTTCTGTACTGCTGCAACACAGTACCTTTTGCTTTTTAGTTCACCACATCACTAGATTTCTACATACAAATGAGCAATATCCACTAACTGATCTTCTATGGTGATTGAATATTCCAATGTGCATCGCTAAATACTTCGATAGTTTTTTGAGCCTTCTTCTCAAAGAAAACTCCCCTTCTTGGAGGATATCTTAGAATGCAGTAAGCTGCTTCTAAATAAACTTTTTAGGATAGTGCATGAATTGGATGATCAAATTGACAACAAAGGGAATATTCGGTCTTGTAATTAGAGGATGATATCTAGCTTATGTATCTATTTCGTTGAATATATTCATAACTCAAACAAATCTCAACATCTGTTTAAGTAGCTTAATTATTCACTCTTGAAAGTTGTGTACTTCTAGAACAGACAAAAACATAATCATAGTTGTTAAAAGCAGGCACGCCTAGGCTCTAACACTCATAAGGCTCAAGGTCTTGGGCTTTTTAAAGTCGAGGCTAGGCGTATTCACAAGGCTCACTAAGGCATTGCACCTTGGCTGAGGTGCCTTGTGGGCCTAGTTGCGCCTCATAAAGAGTTACTAAATACCTAGTCAAACCCTAACATTAATAAGTTTTCTCATCTTTTCATCTCCTAGACTTCTTAAAAAGAGTTAATTAAATAGATGACATAAGCCAAACTCTAATATTATATTCCCGGTCCTTAGAACTTCAAGCCTCCTTCTCTATAAATACCCAGACCTTAAGAAACTTCTCCCTCACAGCTCATGTTTTAAACCCTTCTCCATTCTGCCTCTATCGAAGTAGTTGTTGCTACGTTGGAGGCTTGTACTTGCTGCATAATTCAGTTGTGTGTAACTCTGTGTCTGTATACATACATATATATATATATATATATATATATATATTGGTAAGATAAACCTTGCATTCCTAAGGCCCGTACCTTGCGCCTAGGCCCCGGGACCCCTCTGCGCCTAAGTGTGCCTTGAGCCTTTAACAACTTTGAAACATAATATTTTCCTTGTCATGATGTTGGAATCCTTTCTTTCTGTGTGGTAGTTTAACCTTTTGGCATCCTTCAGTTATTATTGTATATTACCATGTGAAATGATGGTAGAGTACCAGATTCTCGGGTTCTTCTACACTTTCGTGCATACAATCATTCTGAAAATTCATTGATTTACATTAGATACTATTTGAACTTTGTATTTATAGTGTCTCTTAACCTCTTTCTCACATCAGATGAAACTGCTACCTTCTTAGAAATTTGTTGCATATTCTAATATGATAAAGTTCTCTCCATGTACCTGGAAACTAGGCTCTCTGACGAAAGGGCCTTTGGCCTAGCGGTATGTGAGTCCTTGGTCTCCTAGGAGATCAAGGGTTCAAACCTCACCAAAGGTGAGGAGGGTGTGTGAGTTTATTTGTTCTATTTTCCATATATAAATATTATATAGTTAAAAAAAAAAAAAAACTAGGCTCTCTGGAGCTTGCATAACCAAGTGCAGTTTTTGGTCATGTTTCTTTTATTATCCGAGTTATGAATAGCATTGCTATTAGTTTATAATAATTTACTTGATTTTAGTTGATGTTACATATTGCTCTATGTTAACTTAAGTAATGACAATTTATGGTCAGGAACCGATCAAGCCAACAGAGTGAACGCCATGCGTGCAGCTATATGTGACACATTCCCCGAACCAAATCGTCGTTTATTACAGAGGTAGTTGATTGTTAGTTTCCACTTTTTTCTTGTAGATCCAATCATCCTTTTACTATCATCCATATCCAATCATCGGTTTCTTTGGTCTCCTTTGTACTTCCGTTGATTCATTCACTTTATTGTTAACAGAATTTTAATAATGATGGAAGCTGTTGCTGACAACAAGAATGTGAACAGAATGAGTGTTTCAGCTGTTGCAGCCTGCATGGCACCACTACTTCTTCGGCCCCTTTTGGCTGGTGAATGTAATCTCGAAAGTCAATTTAGTATGGGTGGTGATGGATCTGCTCAACTTATGCAAGCAGCTGCAGCTGCTAACCATGCTCAAGCAATTGTGATCACCCTGCTAGAAGAATACGATAACATATTTGGAGTAAGCTCTATATATTTTCTTCTTATTCCTTCTAGTTATACTTTTTTCACACTTATATATGGAAATATCTGTCGATAGTAGTAGCTTGGTTTTGGCGGTCTCCTTTTTCAAGAAGTTCCAATTATGTGCTCTTGCTATAGTTCGGGATAGGATATGTTGATTTTGTTTTAAAGGCCCATATTAATTTCTTAATGTATGTTGATTTTCTATTCGAGAGACACTTCTTTATTATAGTGTACTCATGTAGGCATGGGAATGGGGCGGGATGGGGCGGGGACCTCAATCCCCGTCCCCGACTACTTATCTCTATCCCCGTCCCCGTCCCCATCCCCATCGGGGAATATAATCACATCCCCATCCCCATCCCCAACGGGGAACGGGGATCCTCAGCGGGGAAACAAGGATTTTTTTTCGTTTATATAAGTTATTTTAAATTAAATATGTGAGATACCATACATGTTTAAATCTCAAACATTTTCAATAAACCTAAAACAAAAATGAATTTAATTTAATACAAAAAAAACACAACATCATATAAAGAACTAATAACCTAAAACCAAAAAAGTTCAATTAAATCCAAAAAAACTAAAAGTTACGTGTACCAAAAGATATTGAGTAATAGAAAATCATATCGAGTAATATACAAAACTTATCGAGTAATTGTATTTTGACTTGACATCCAAAATATTACATATTAACATAAAAAAAAACAATTTAGATTATAAACCTAGTTAGGAAATAAAAATTATGAAATACTTAGTTGAAATAAATAATATATATATATATATATATAATTTATTAATTAAGATATATATATAACGGGTACGGTACGGGGCGGGGCGGGGAGTACCATACCCATCCCCGTCCCCATCCCCAGTTTGAGACAAACGGGGATCCCCGTCCCCGTCCCCATCCCCGACCGGGGCGGGTGGACCAGGTTCCCCTACGGGTCGGGGCCCATTCCCATGCCTATACTCATGTGTTAAGCATATTTGGTTAGTCAACAACCATAAGTAGAGATGAAGAAATTTGGGTCTTAACCAGGCATATGACCAGTCAGGGGCCTAAGGCCCACTTCTTCTGACTGGTCATACCGTAAATGGTTCTCCAACCGAATCAGACCATCGGTCCGGTCTGGTCCTTATTGGATGAGGTTTGACTTCCATTTTTTGTTTTTGTTTCTTTATATATGTAATAATGTTGATCGTCCTTGGATGAAATGGGTGCCAGATCCGACGGTTTGGATGGATGTGGTGCTATTTTCGTAAATAAAACTAAACTTTGATAGAAAGGGTCTAGGCTGGACACGAGCTTAACGTATATTAACCCCCATGAAATACGTTAAGATACCTGAAACTGTCTTGACATACATAAAATATTCAACCTTAATATACATTAACATACCATAACAACCTAAAACATTCATGAACATATGTTAGCATACCCCACAACTTTAACATATATTAGCATGAAAAACTTAACACATCTTAACCTGCAATCTTAGCACACCTTAATGCAATCTTAACAAACATTAACCATGAAAACCTTAACACATAGTAACACACCTTAATACATTGTAACACACCTTCACACATGTTATATGTATGTATGTTCGTAACCATGTGTGTAACCGAAATAGTGAAAGAATGCAAGTTTTTTTTTTTTGAAAAAACGGCCCTTTGACTGTCACAGTTCTGTAAATTAACCGGTCCTATGCCAAATTATCGAAACTGGCGGGCCCCTAACCGGTCCCAAACTAGGCATTATCTATCTCGGGGTTTTTTCGGGCCGGTCAGTCTTGGGCTTTGGTCCTATTATGCATCTCTAATTGCAAGTATACATATACATGACTTAACAGTTCTTAAATTTTGAAACAGAAGGACACGCAATAATGGCATAGCAGGATCTGCAAAAATTGGTTATCACTAAACTATGCATTCAGATTCTATTAGTACTAAATTTCTTAAGAAAATAAATTGCTGTATAGTTTACAATACACATGTGTTGTTCTGAACAAATGGATTGATGTTAGTAAGTTTGTCAATAATGAGCAAGGATATGAAATAAAAAACAACACATTGTAGGAATATGAACTTGAAATGGTACAAGTGTTAACAAGTTCTTTTGTCAATTTAATCTATATTAAAGTCCATATTTTATATGTAATATCCCATATTTAACACATATATATACATATATCTGGTATTTTCATCACTTTTTCCTTCATCAAGATTATTGCCGACTCCTCAAAGCTAGTGGAAAGAATAATTGAAGGGATTGCCACCTCTCTCTCTTGAAGGAAGGTTTTATTATTTACTCCTGTCGGTCAACTTAGTACTGGAAGCTACATAAATTATTCCTATTTCACTATTTTGATATATGTACATACACACATACCTGCTTTTTCAAAAAAATTATTAGAAATAAAACAACCTTTTTTGGTAACCGTGGGTGTCCGGGCCAGCTTGTGCCCACCCCGACCCTGCTGTTTAGAGCATATAGCATGATATTTGATGTTACAAGGTTCTGACACAAGTTGGTTAGCATCTTCTGCCTGTGCTTTGAGATCAACTGAAAAATACATGTATTTGCAGGAAGGAGACATGTTAAGTGATTTATACTCTGACTCAGAAGAACTTGGAAGTGAGAGTGAAGAGCTTAGCGAGGATGAACTTTATGAAGATGATGAGTACGAGGATGGTGAATATACATCTGAGGGTTCTGATGCAAATGAAGATTCTGAACATGTATCAACCTCTAGTCAAGGTGAAAGTGCTCGAAACCACAAGAAGGTTGGATTCTTTCACTTGTCAATCTCTGATTTAATGGTTGTACCAGTTTCACTAGTTTATCACACTCATATTTCTCTCACCAAACAGTCACAAGAAAATGGATACTATTAGATCATGCGCAAAAAAATGAAAAACTGAGGAACACCCTAGTAACCGTACATCTGGATGGTATGCACACGTGCATACAAGTAATTTGTCCTCTAGCACATGTGCATAACATGCACAAGTGCATAAAAACCAAGAAACAGCTTCAGTTACTTGTATGCACATGTGCATACCGTCCAAATGAATGATTGCCACGGTGTTCCTCGGTTTTTCATTTTTTTGGGGGTTTTGCCCTGAACCTCTTAGATCATAATCTATTGTTTCAAGATGAACAATGGTGCCATTTTCTTTCTAAAATCAAGTTCGTTGGTAGTATTCATGTTCTGCTGTTGATCTAGATTTTGATGCTTTATTTTTAATCTGTTAATATCACCGTGAAACTTTTCATGGCTGGTACTAGCACTAGTGGCTATGCATTCCCATGGTAATGCAAACAATGTACATAGTATTGAGCCAGGGTACTCATTGATAACTTTGTACTTACGAAGGAGGGCCTGTGTGTTGATACAAATTGGCACCTTGGTTTCTGTAAATTGCCCTAAGTCCCAAATTAAGTGTCCAAATTTCTATTTTAGTTTTTCCCAAAATAACTGTGCACTTTCATAAGTAAGTGCCCACTTTCAATTTTACCCTTTATTAGGAGATGGTGAAATTCATTACTCCATCTATTATTAAGGGCAGGCAAAATCGTCATTTAGTTAATTAAAAAGTGTAATATAAGAATTGCTAAATGTGGCTTTTTCATTGTGGACATTTATGTTGGGACGGAAGGAGTATCTAGCATGAATCCAGTTATATCTCTTATATATTACCTTTGTTCAATAAATTAATACAAGTGCATGGCTCTCTACTTTTCTACCCATCTTATCTTCCCTTGATTTTCTAGAAAAATCTGAAAATGCAGGGACCTGGTACCTTTAGCTCACGGTCCATTTCCCACAAAGTAACTGGCGATGTGGAGGCCGTTAAAAAGTTACGATCAAGTTCTAAGGGTCGATCGGTATGCCAAGTTGGTGATAATGTTTCAAATCAGAGTAATGACCATTCAACAAGAAAAGCAGTTGAGTATGTTAAAATTTCTGAAGATGACAACGTACAAGCAAGTACTAGCAGAGAGTCAACTGATAACATTCAGATATCTTCAACTACTGCAGATGGGACTGCAAACATGCTACAAACTACTTCTCAACAAACTGGTGTAAGTATACTTTCAGATTTAAGGGAAAAATAAATAAAAATGCAACAAAGTTTGGTTTAGTTCATATTTAGTGTAACAACTAATTTTTTTTTCTCAATCGATGTGAACAGTTTCAAAATTTTCTATTTGTACCCATTTTGACATCTTGTAACATTTAATGACATCGATACCCGTTTAAGAAAGGATTTAGGCGAAGTGGACGATAAACTTGACATCCATTCATGAATTGTTACAAAATGAGCAGGTTACTGGTCAAAATGGGTAAAAATAGGAAATTTTGAAACTTTATTACCTTAAATAGGAAATCTTGAAACTTTGTTACATTGAATAGGAATTTTGGAACTTCTTTACACTGATTGAAAAAACAAAATTCTTTGTTACACTAAATAGGAATAGGGCAAGTTCTTGCATTTTGATGGATTTGGCCCTAGATTTAACTCCGAATGAGGAGTATTATAACAGACACACACTACATGCAAACTTTATATTTTCAATACATTAACTACTACCATTTTGGATATCTAGTGATCTTATTCTGTTTGAGTGCAGGCACAGAAAAAATCATCAAACGTCGATGAAGAAGAGTAAGTGGCACTTCATCTATCAGCATTAAGCTATTAAGAATTGACAGTATCTTGTAGATCTATACCCTGTGTTTTTAGGATTGATACTCTATCTTCTTGACAGCAGGATGTTGTACAGAGTCTAGAAGGGTAACCATTTGGGCATTGTTATATATTGGTTCTGTTCAAGTTATTCTAAATCTGATAATACTCTTTTGTAAGCAAATATGAGGGGGTTTGTATTTATTTTCAATTTTTTTTTCTCTGTAGGTACCATTAGGAATTTTTAAATAATATAGTTAGTTTCGAGTATGGCGAAATAAACATCTCTAAGATTAGGAGACATATCATAGCATTTAGGAGTAAATATATTGAGTTTATCTGAACTAAAAGCTGATTTATTAGACAACCAACAGTCTGCTGGATAGGTGAAGCACTCAGGCTAAAATCTACTTGTTACACGTGTACAAAGTAGTAATTGTATTTATAACATATCATTAAGGTTGGTGATTTCTGATTGCATTAGGACTAAACAAGCATTGTCATCAAATTTCTATTTCTGCAGAATATATGCTGTTTATTAAGGACCATGTCTGGTGCAAATTGTTAGTTGGAGATATGGGGAAGCCCTGCAGAATATTAGGTTCATATCAAGTAGTCCAAGTATATAGAATGCACGGTAGTTACAAAGGTTTAAATGTATAAGCCTTTCTAGAGATGGTGAATCAAAGAATGACTTCTTCCAATACTTTGGTTTGACACCGTAGAAGAAGGTAGAGATTTATGATGTTACAGGATAGTAACAAAGTAGATAAGCTGACCTTTCTTCAGACGTATTATGTGACCATTGTTATAGGGTAAGTTCCTTAGGATGGATGGGAGACCCATTGTACTTCATAGGTATGAATCTCGGACCAAGAAGAGGTCACGTACTTCATAGGTATTGAATCATGGGCAGTTTCGAAGATAATTGTTTAATTGGTAAACTTCATTTTTGAAGTTTATTTTAGGAGTGGCAATATAACGTCTCTGCTTGCATGCAGGGTTTTTTATAATTCGTTCTAAGGCTGCAACGTTTTACAACAGGAGCATGTTCTTTATAGCACTTAAAGCACTCAACTATAAGTTATGTTCACCCCTTTCAAGGACCAAATCCTTTTACCACTCACTACTCCCCAAACCGTGTCACCATACTGGACATAAATTAATGAAGGTAACTATAAGATTGAACCTAGTTTTGTTGTCTCTCATCCTTTTGATGGTTTGTCTTTTTTCTTAACTTTTGTCCTCTTATCACATTTTTGAGGTTAGAATAGGGTTTTATGATTTAAAGATTTGTAGGATATTCATAGGCATATTTCATAATCGTAACTTAACCTTGGGGAATATTTGTAAGCACTCAGAAAATCAATCCAATATGTTGTCTTCTTAATATTTTTACTTTGCACATATGTTTTATTCTTTTGATCATTTTAATTGATTCAAACTACTTGTGAGAAAGGTTCATTTTTTTAGCAACATGTAAGGGTACTCCTTTTTTGTTGTCAGCATGCAAGGGACTTCCCTTCCCTATCCTCACAAAGGCAAGGCACCTTGATACACCAGGGTCACCCTTAAAGCTATTCAATATGATTGTTTTTCTATGAAGCAGACATTTCATTAATGCATTCTAATCTTGATTGGTTGCATCTTACTGTGGAACCTGTTCTGGAGTTCGTTCCATTTTCAAGGCTTTAAATTTTTGTTATGATTAGTTTTACCTTAACCTGTCAGCCCCTTATTTCTTACCAGGGCTGAAGCCATAAAGCCTGAGGCCACCAAAGAGGAACTGAAAATGAAAACTGAATCGGAGGTAGCAACTTCACATTCTTTTTTCCTCTTCAGCAAATTGTGATCCCTTATTCTGAATTCTCTAGGGAATGCTGACTTCCACAAATGACATTTAATTCTGGCTACTACAGGAGAGAGGAAACACAGTTTCAAAAGAGGAATTGTTGAGCAAAAAGAAAGCTTTAGAGGCGCGCCGTCTGCATCTCGAGCAAGAAGTATGTATAAGATATGGATTGCATCCTTCGTATCCTCTACTCATTTTCTTGTCTTATTGCTACATGAAACATTATCAATTTCTAAAAAAAGTTCAGCTTAAAATAGGTTATGTATCAGGTATTTAATTTCTTTCAGTGCACTTTTTGGCACACTACACTTCTAGTTATACAAGTTATGAGGGAGGAACACCCCGGTAACCATTTTTAGAAGTATGATATGCACATGTACTTAACAAGTAATTAAAGTTGTTTTTTGGTTTCTATGCACGTGTGCATACCGGACAAATTGCTTACAAATTACTTGTCTAGATGAATGTTTACCATAATGTTCCTCAGTTTTTCATTTTTTGTGGTTTCCCCTGAACCTGACCCTACAAGTTAACAAGACCTATTTTTGTATCGAAGTATATATTATCTTGGCACATTGGTATTTCAATTGCATGTGTAGGTGGCAAGATTAGAGGAACAGCTGCGAAAGGAGATGGAGTTGAGGGAAAAACTTGAGGAGGGAATTAAGATATCACAACAGGCCCTATTTTCATCAATCCCTATCAATCAGAAGGTCTGTTACCCCAATTCTCTATTGTTTACAAGTTTTGGTTATGCACTAAATTATTGAACTCTAGATGTTCTAGAGATAAAGGCAGATTCGGATGATTTTTCCCAGGCAGAGAGTGATGGCATCGGCTTTAACCAGAAATTTAATGATCTTGAACCACCACGAAAAGATTATCGTGAGGCTACAGCCACTTCTCATGAGAGTAAGGTAACATACTACTATCATCTTGATTTCTTATTTGGATATAAACAGAGTTTTGTATTGACAATAAAACTATCGTGACTATTCATCCTACCACACATTATTCTTTAGGAGTATCCACTAAAGCAATTGAAAATGAGCCTATGGGTGGGTGATACATGGGATTTGTCAAACTTATATAGAAAATAACTGAGTGCATTTTATATTTACTAACCAAAAGTGAAATCAGTAAGATAGATAAATTATCTCATAATTCATATATTAACGTATATAATAAGCACATACTTACTAATTCATATCCTAAGTTTAGTTTTACTTGGTGGGTTCATATTAGTATATGTTATTGTTTCCTTCCTCTCCCGCAGGTATACTTAAGTTTTAAGCCATGAACTCTAATTTTATAGTTTGGTGAATGTTCCTTCCTAAGAAAATCCGGAGTTGTCCCTCCCACACTCTCCTATTCGTGGTCAACAAATAGAGATACGGTCAAAGTCGCACCTCAAAAAGTCGTTTCCCTGAGGGTGCTTCTGGTACGTGGATGGGACAATATATGACAGGACAAGACCGGAGTGAGGTAGGCAGGTGAAAGAACCATGGAAGGTTCTAGGGTTTTAATTTGACATGGGTAGTTTAGTAATTTACCAAGCTTGTCTCATCTTCCTGATTCAGGAAAATGCATTTTTATCCCACTCAGTCATGTCCGGTCCCAGTCTACGGGGTTGTTTGGTTGGTTTTCCATCAAGTCCTGTATGGATAAAGTTGTCTGTGTGAATAAATTTGTCTGTATAGATTGGGGAAGTTTTTGTTTGGAGGGTTTTTTCATAGATGGATGCAGCGTGTTTTTTAATTGGGAGGGCAGGTTTGGAAAAACCTTGGCTTTCTGCATAAAGATCCCCCCTAGAATTTTACTGAATAAGCCACTTTCTATATTCTTAAGCCACTATGAACTGTCATGTATAGCTGACTGAATAAACTGTGAGTCTATTAAGCTCATTAAGCTGCTAACAAACATACCCTAATTGTCGCACCAGATACAAGGATCCAACAAGGGGTGGAAGTACCCCTCCTTCCTAGATCACCTCACTTGACCCCAAAAGATGACTTATGGTTTTTTGTTTGTAACAGGATACGCACTCTAGCAAGGACGGAAATGACAAACATCAATTTCACTCTTTTTCTACTAAACTACCTCCACACCAGCAGCTTGATTCGCATTCTAGCAAAGATAGCGATGAAAAACATGAATCCGTTTCTGCGAAGTTACCTCCCAGTCAGCAGTCTGACTCAACAAGAGATCAGAAAGATATGAAAAAATCTTCTTCAAACAAAACTAAAAGGTTGAACTCAAAGACCGAGGTATGTACACATGCATATTTTTTCCTTTGAAAGCTTGTTCTAGTAGGGGAAAGTTCATCTAGGGACCGTAAATATTTTGATAACCGTGAGAACCAACTATTCATTAATTATTCATGATAAATATATTTAAATATTCATTAATATTATGCATGATGAGTATCATACATTTTCATTATTCTAGATATTAATAATGAATATTATTCATCATGAATTGTTGGTTCTCACGATATTCATCATGAATATCTATCACGCTATAAATCTGTGTCCAAAAGGGGCAGGTTCTTTTGGTACTTATGTTTTCACGTTTTGTCCAAATGCTCGTTCTTGTTAACTATTGTGTATTTATGGTTTTTTTCAAGAACAATGATTAGTTTGCAGCAAAAAGTAGTTCAAAAATTCATTCTCTCTTTCATGGTACCCAGTCGATGCAAGTAAGCAGGCCCGGATACCCAGAGTTTCCCAAAAAGAAACAATTGTTTTCGTGAAAATACCAAAAAAAATACTCGTTGTAGTGATTTTGGACACATTGTGGAAATGTAAATGAAAACAAAAGTCTATGCTTTCACTTTATCAATTGTTAGTATTCTCTTTGCATTTTGTTTCTTTGCAACGAAAAATCAAGCACGATTGATTCGAAAGTTGAATCGCTCGAAAAGTCAAAGTTTATTCGAAAGTTGAGTCACTCAAAAAGTCAAAGTTTGACCAACCCATTAAACCTTTTGTGTTAGTTAGGAGCTGTTTGGTTGGTTTTTTATTAAGTCCTGCATGGATAAAGTTTCTTGTATGGATGAAGTTGTCTATATAGATTTAGTTACATTATTGTTCGGTTATTATACAGAATAGACAATCTGAATGATGAAGATGACTATTTTACCCTTTGGTTTACATTATACATTTGTAGACCAAAGTTCACTATTTTACTCTTTGATTAGTCTCATCTCATCTAGTATTGATCCTTTGCAGACAACTGGAACAAATTCAGCAATGTCAAAGATTACAAATGGACTTAACTTCTTGAAAGAAAAAGCCGATGAGTTGCAGCTAATGAATAAAGACCGTGGTAAAAATCAGTCCCAAAAGCACACTCGAAAAGGGTCTATGGATGAATCGGATGGTCAATCATCCACAAAACCGAAAGAAAGTTCATTCCAGAAGTTTGATTCTTTGGATAGGGGAAGAAGATCAGATGACCAATCTACAAAACCCGAAAAAGAGAAATCCGAAAGCTTATCAATGGATAAACAACACGATACGAGATGATGTGTGGGCCCGATCTTCGCGTCTCTTGTTTGCATATATGTTGTATGATTTCGCAACGAATAATTTTTAAGTTGTATAATGTAGGCCGAAAGAGCGCGCCTTGATGACAAACTTATAAGGCTTTGCTGCTGCTAACTTGTTCGTTACCTTATTATTGTTACAATTTTGAACGTTCTATTGTAAGTATAAAAGGGAAAAACTTGTCATAATTGCTCCAAGAGCGTCGCACATTTGGTTTCAGTTCGTATACTTGCACAAACCGACAAATGTCCCAAGTCTGGCAGTTGCACTATGGTAGTTACAGTTCCTTTGGGGATTGAGCTATTTGTGGGTTGTGGGATTTTAAACCAACTACCTAACGAGTTGTTGTGTACCTGATTTGCCTCTTACATGATACTCGATGGTGTGGGTCGACTTAGGAGTTTATGATTACAAACCCCTTTGCACAGACTTGAATCATACGTAAAAAAAATTGCAGGTGGTTTTTATACATACGTATTTGTCTATTTTGCAAAGTTTGTATACAAGACAATATCGAATCATTAGATGGTTTTATGCAGGTTGATAATTATCCGACATAGGATGATAATTAGTCATTGTTGTGTTGTCTCATAATAAATGCGCATAAAAAGTTGTCTACTTTAAGCATCTGATTCTTGTTATAATTTGTAGAGTTGGGACTTAAACTTTTAGACAGTGTTGGTGTAATTGGAGGATGATTTGAAATATGTGATTGTAATAATTTTTCATATAACAAAATATTTATTTGGATGTCCAAAAAATTAATAAGAATAAAATCAAAACCAATCGCTACTTTATTAAACACAAGTTTATAATTTTTAATGAAAAATTACATTATTTTTCTATTTTCTGATTTACAATACAATACAATAATATTATATTATGTTGTATGAGTACACAAGTAACAGTATATTATTCATATTTTAATATACATATATTCAAGAATAATAGATATAAAATCGAGTTGGCCTGGTGGTGCCCGATTGATTTAAGTTTGGGCTCTAAAGGTTAAAGTACATAAGAAAAAATCTTCTTGTAGCCACGGAGGTTCAGATGCGGTGACTCCGGGCTATCCGCAAAACAGGTGGTTGTCCTCGGATTAGTCGGCTCGCATAATAGATTGGATATCCAGGTTAATTAAAAAATTCGAGTGGCCTTTTTGTTAATTGAGCTTTTCGAGAACTGAAGTTGCTTCTTCCGTCTCCCTTTTATTTTTCTTGTATATTCATTGAGCTTTTCGAGGACTAAGGTTGCTTCTTTCGTCTCGTTTACTTTTATTAACATGGATATCTAACCCGTTATGCGAGCCGACTAATTCCAAGGCGATCACCCGCAAAGTCACCGCATTTGAACCTCCATGGCTACAAGGGGATTTTTATTCCTCCTTGTTTTCGAATCTGGGAGACCGGGACCTCCAAACGCTTTTGACATTTAGAGCTCAAACCAATCTAACACTACCCTTATGATTTCTGTTTTCTTTTTCTTGTATGTTAATTGAGATTTTCAAGTACTAAGGTTGCTTCTTGGTGTACCATTTGATATTATTTTTAATTTCATGCTGATTTTAGAAAAATAGATATAAAATAATAATAATAATAAATAATCATTAAACAAAAAGTGAGGACTAATGAGAACATCATGGCCAAGTTGCATCTTTAATACTCATAAACATTCAACCCGACAACAAGGATGTTTCTTACTTAATCATTTGGTCCTTTATTTTATTGGAATTAAACATTTTTTTAAATGCAATATATTCACACGTACCTGATAAGTATTTACCAAATCATTTTATCTTATCAAATGAACATGAGATAATTGAAAATTTAACCCAGTAAGAGGCGATGGTAAGGACCGAGTCTTTCCCGATAAATAAGAGTGACAACTCTTACCCGGTAAGCGCTTAACAGATAAAAATATTGTATACGATGTCATTGTAATTACCCAACCAATTAAATGAAGTGTTAGACTCTTACCAGTAAGTATCGTGTAAGGACCCTGACAAAAAACACCAATCTTCAAGAATATTATAGAAAGTTATTCCCACTTCTGTAACAATTAACCAAATCATAAATGGAATAAAATATGCTATTTTTTACAATCTACTCTTTAAATAATGTAATTAACACGCATTTTATAAGTCATTTGTATTTTAAAATATGTTGCATTAACAAGATGTAGAAATGAATCAGTCTCTATCGATTCAGCACGACTTTTTCTATTTTTGTGCCTACATTTGAACCAAGGATGAAGCTAGAATGTGGAGTACAAACTTATCAATCCATAGCCATAACGAACTTTAAGAGAGAATGAGCACTCACTGGTATATCATGTTTATATACTCATCTACAGTCAATTTTCAGTCGCCCCGCAACTATGAGAAATCCGCCAATCCACATAATTCAATTTTTCTCGCTCTATCTCAGAGTATCCATTCACGCAAAACTGATTACTTAACCTTAGATTAAACAAAATATGAAAATACATATAAAACGAGCTCAACCCTTTGTCTCTGTGTTTTCACATCGAGAATTTTTTGCAGATGAAGCGATGAACAACATGTTTATTCTCTTTGTTTGGTTCCCAGTCAAAGCCGTGAAAGCAGGATAGGGTGAAGGTAGCAAATTATGTTCGTCCGTTCGAATTAGCCAGATTGCTTTGCTCGTGCTTCTCCTTGCTTGAATTCTTCAATCCACTTATTCGCTCATTCACCGTCCCATCTCTAGACCTCACCTCTGCTTTTCTGGAGTACGGGAAGACTCGTATGGGCAGATAAAACAGAACCTGATTCGAACCCCCAATATTCCTATCAATACTTGGGTTTAAGGGGGTGCACACCATGGTCAAATTTGCATGAAAAACCGCGAGGAATCATTAGTATCAAGTATTATGCTCTTTCTCGTAGCAGCTGGGTATAATTCGTGGCGTAACATCATCTTCAACCAACCTTCACAAAAGTCATCTACGGATTATTGTGACATTTGAAAGAAAGGTTGGCTACTACATCTAGGGACGTGACTTTACCATTGAAGGAAATAGATCAGATCAAACTACTAATATCACCCACGCCATTTCATGCAATTTGGACTATGTTAACTAACAAACTTCGTTATGGACTGTTGAAATTGCTAGTTGCGAGTTTGGTTCCTCATTTGTAGGCAACATTCTTTATTGTCCCTACTCGATGGATTTTTGATCTAAAAGCATCTCGGAGAAAGGAACGACAACTTTTTTCTCGAACTTGAAGGAACGTTAACTAAGGATCTGTTGTTTGTGGTCTACAAGACCTTTAAATCGGAGAAAGGAACGAAGGTGCTTTTATGGAAGCCAGAGATGAGGCCTGAGGGGGGACACCGGAGATGAAGTCAGAGATGGTCATTCTACTCTTTTCTTTAACTATGTGTCTCATGTATATGTATTTATATAATGTTTTTAAAAAAAAAATTGTAATAGAAAAGAAAAGAAAAGAGTAGAATGACCATAATACCCTTGTTTTAATGATTTCTTAAGGGTGTTAATGCCTTACCAAAACCAAACAAATAAGGGTTTCTTTTTTTGCAATACAAATTTTATAAGGAACCCGAACCAAGAAAAACAACAAACCATAAAGGCCAAAGTTGCAATTTACTCTTATTTTTAAGACTGAGTTGTGTTTCTCATAGTTACGTCCCACCTCGTGAAGGTAAATATCTGCAATTTACTCTTGTTTTTAAGACACAATACTCATTAACAATAAAGCTAAGTGAATACACATAGGAAAACAGACGATACACAATTAAAAGAAAGATTAAATGCATGACATATCAAACATGGTGTTTTCTTTAGCACGTAGGTACTCTCCACAGTACAAACGAGTGTTTTTCTCCACACCATTTACATCACCACAAAATAATGACATCTACAACATTATTATTCCACTATTTTTAGGAAAAAAAATGTAAATTCACATAACCTTGCTTTCATAACACATTATCATTATAAGCAATACGATTACTCACAATTACACAAGTAATTCACATTACCAACCAACAATTTGATAGTGTAGCTACCACAATATCTCAAATTTCTAGTATTAAGAGTTAAAAATGTACACCTAAAGGTTCTTCCAAGGACCCACTTTCTCTTGACGTTTTACTAACTCTCTTTGAAAGATTACCGATAGACTGCATCAATAGGTTTGATTTAATAAACTGATTTTCTAATCGACCATAATTCAAAATCACGCTTAACATTGGATCAACTTATTAGGAGTTTTATCAGTCTCCTTCTACCTAAAATGTTTCATCAATTTCTCACCAAAACCCTAGCCATACAAGTATTAATAATAACACAATGAAAAAGTTTGTACCTTCTTTCTTTGATAACCCAAGATAACAATTTACTGAGTTTGGTTTCTATCTACCTCTTTTAGGGGCTGTTTGCTTTCGTGAAATTCAAAGGACAAATTCCTTTGACCAAATTTCCTAATGGTGTTTGGTTCGCAGAATGAATTGATTGGAATCCACGGATTCCATCAAATCCACGGATTCCATCAAATCCACGGTTGAGGGATTTGATCATTCCTTAACATATGTGAAGGATTTGAATTCAATTTCGTGGCAAATGTAACATAATTTCTAATTTTGTTTTAGAATGACAAAAATAACCTTTGCATCCAATTTAACCATCATCCCTCCCTGCCCTCGCCCGTTCCACTGACAACATATCCGCCACCACTATCACCACCATC
>NW_020200787.1:77389-78131 GCF_001531365.2 Cynara cardunculus var. scolymus
TTTTCAAGTTTAATTCAAGTACTCGTATTTAATCTTCATCTCATTTCTGTTCTTATTTCCAAGTTTACGTTACGTTTTCTGACTTTTGTTACAAGTTACGAATTAGTCGATTTTTCTGTTGCTTTACACTGGATTTCATCCTTTGTGGCTCACGACTAATTTACGTAGATTAAATAATATGTTTTTAAGAGTTTGCAAGTAACATTTTCGGTCTTTGTAACGAAACTTGTGTTGCAAGTTTTGTTACTTGGTTTCCAAGTTTTCTTCCTTAAAGTCAAACTCTATTTTCAAGGCATTCATTAGTCATTTCTTCATCTCATCAAGTACATGTCTTACATCATTACTTAGATTAATATAATTAATAATATTTAGTTATTAATAATTTAATTTCAGTCATTTACATTTCAGTCTTTATATTTCAGTCATTTACATTTCAGTCTTTATATTTCAGTCATTTACATTTCAGTCTTTATATTTCAGTCCTTTATATTTCAGTCTTTACTTTACTGCAATTTACATTTCTGTCATTTAATTTCCAGCAATTTACTTTCAGTCATTTATATTTCTGTCATTTAATTTCCAGTACTTTAAATTCCAGTATTTCCATTTCTTGTAATTTACTTTCTGTAATTTACTTTTCCGTATCAGTTATTTATTTTTCAGTCCTTTCATCCTTCGAGAAAAGAAACTGGGCGATGATAGGCTAACGCCTTAGCTTGGGGTGTAACGGGAAATTAAGACC
>NW_020200787.1:78181-84665 GCF_001531365.2 Cynara cardunculus var. scolymus
CAGGTGCTTAATATTTCATTTGATGATTACATTAAAATTAATTGACAACTAATTTTGTGTATAATAATGTATTGATTTTCAAAACCTAAGGTAATAGGAGAATGCTATACATAGCTTTAGTGTCTGACAAATGCTATACTCCTACGGTGTAGGATGGTAACACTGTGTTGTGCTAGGATTCATGACGTCTAACATAAATGATATCGTATCGACACGTTGACCGGTGTGTGCTCTTGGGAGGCCATCTGAACCGATAGTTGATACTGTCATAGTTATATAAAATCATTTATTGATTTTAGATAATTGTGACAGGAATGCTATGTCACCTTTTTGCTGAATCATTTGTTTAAATGTCTTAATCAACTGTTGCACCATGTGTGCTTCTTTTTAAGATTGATATTTTCCTTAGTTGTTAATCAAACCACCCAATTTTAAATAAATCAAATCCCTCGTTTCGCCATCTGAAACTAGAGTTTATAATCTGGACTTTTGAAATAACTTTACAAGCTATCTCTGTGGGAACGATATCTGGTACTTATACAATTATTACTTGTTATGAGACGACAGTAGTTCAAGGTGTATACTTGCGCCGAGTTCTATTTTTGTGTTGAAATCTAAGGTTGAATAAACCGACGAGCAAGTTCTTGGCACCGCTGCCGGGGACAGCACCTGAAGTTTTTCTTTTTAAAGTAAAGTTTATAAAAGTTAGTTTTTCTACCATCTTTTTGTGAACGCACCGTATATGTCAAGGCTGTCGCACGGTGAATTTTTTCCACTTGATCTGGATATTGAGCAAACTTTCAGACAACGAAGAAGAGTGCAAAGAGCTCTTCAAGCTTTAAACTCTGAAACGATGGCTGAAAATGTGATTATTGACGGAGAAGGTATAATTAGAAATGAACCAAATATTCCACATGAGGATGAGGCTTAAAACATCTTTCACTAAAACCACTGATATTTCAAATGCTTCAAACAAACGGCCAGTACGCTGGTTTATCTTCTGAAGATCCTCATTCTCATATGTGTTCTTTCATGGAAATCACAGACTCTTTTCTCATCCCTGATGTTTCAGACATTGCTCTGAGACTAAAACTTTTTCCATTTTCACTAAGGGATCGAGCAAGAGCATGGTACAATTCTTTGCAACCAGACTCTGTGACTACATGGAATGAAATGGCAGAAAAGTTTTTGAAAAAGTATTTTCCACCCATGAGGAATGCCAAATCCAGAAATGAAATCTGTACTTTTAGACAACTGGATGATGAAGCAGTTCCTGATGCATGGAAAAGGTATAAAGAGCTGTTGAGAAAATGCCCTCACCATGGCATTCCGTACTGTATACAGCTAGAGACATTTTACACCGGTTTAAATATCGTTGCTAGACAAATGCTCGATGCTACTGCAGGCGGAACTTTCACAACTTGTACCTATAATGAAGGTTTTGACATACTTGAAAAGATTTATAATAATAACGGACAATGGTCTGACCCACGTGCAATGCCACTAAAGAAAACAGCTGGAATAAATGAGGTAGATGTTGTCTCGGTATTAACAGCTCAGATCACTAAGCTAATTTCAAATTTAACATCTAGCCCGCATGTTCAGTCTGTGCAATGCGTGTACTGTGGTGAAGGTCACTCTTTTGAGCATTGTCCTGGAAATCCTGAGCATGTAAATTATGTCAACAAGACTGGACCATTTTCACATACTTATAATCCGGGATGGAGAAATCATCCTAATTTTTCTTGGCATAGTTCAGCTCTTAACCCACCAATGCAAAAGCCACAAGGACAGTCCAATTTTCAACCGCAAGGACAGTCCAATTTTCAACAACAAAGCCAATCTAATTTTCACTCACAAGTGCATCAAGGCAATCATAATAATCAACATGCTAATTTTCAGAATCATCAGTCTTTTTTCCAAAGCAAGCCCAAACTGCAAGCTGAGTCATCTACTTCTTTGGAAGCAATGATGAAGGGTTTTATAACCCAAACTCAAGCTTCAATTAAAAATCTCGAAACTCAAATAGGACAAATGGCTTTGGAGATTAGAAAAAGACCAGTAGGTTCTCTACCTAGTGATACAAAGATACCTCAAAGGAAGGGAAAGAGCATGTTAAGGTTGTTACTTTAAGGAGTGGAAAAAGTTATTTAGAAAACACCCAAAAAGAACAAAAAGAACCAACCAAAGCAAAGATTGAAAAGAAAAGTGTAGAAAAAGATTTTGTTACCTCTGTACCAGAATTTTTGACTGCCATTCCTGCGAACCATCCAGAGAGTACTAGTGAACCTCAACCCATAGTCAGGCCCATAGATAGTACGGCCATTCCTGAACGATTAGATCTCCACTGTTACTTCCTGATGAACCCAAGACAACTCAGACTCCCAAAGAAAGTATTGTAGTGGATGTGTCACAATCTGATGACAATCCCGCAATAAAAGACCAGACCAGTCCTATAATCCCTTATAGAACTGAATCAATTGTGAGACCAGTTTTGAAACCGATTCCAGCACCAACTCTTCAAAAGACTACGTCTCCTATTCCACTCACTCTTTATATTCCTTATCCCCAAAGATTAAGGAATCAAAAGGAAGAATTACAATTTAAAAAGTTTCTTGATGTTTTTAAACAGTTGCACATAAACATACCCTTGGTTGAAGCTATTGAGCATATGCCAAGTTATGTGAAGTTTTAAAAGACATTTTAAGTAAAAAGAAAAAGTTGACTGAATACGAGACCGTAGCTCTAACTGAAGGTTGCAGTGCTTTGTTGTCCAGAAAAATTCCTCCTAAGATGAAAGATCCTGGAAGTTTTACAATCCCTTGTTCAATTGGAGGAAAAGAAATAGGAAAAGCTCTATGTGACTTAGGTGCTAGCATAAACCTGATGCCTTTATATGTCTTCAATACTCTAGGCGTAGGTGAAGCTAGATCTACAACTGTAACTCTTCAGTTAGCTGATAAGTCCATAGCCTATCCCAGAAGAAAGATTGAGGATGTCCTAGTTCAGGTTGATAAGTTTATTTTCCCAGCTGATTTTATCATTCTAGACTTTGAAGCCGACAAAGACATTCCCATCATTTTAGGGATACCTTTCCTAGCTACTGGTACCACCTTGATAGACGTACAGAAGGGAGAATTAACCATGAGAGTCCAAGATCAACAAGTGACTTTTAATGTTTTTAATTCCCTTAGGTACCCGGAAGAAAGAGAAGAATGTTCTGTTTCGAGTCTGATAGAAACCAGGTGTCAAAAGAAACGTTTGGGGGAAATCTTAGGTTTATCTGAGACTGATAGTGATGAAAAGGAAGATTTTGAGGATATAGAAATACCACAAGAATCTGCTGCTTTTGAAGTTTTAGAAACTGAGGATAGGAAGATTCTTGTTCCTTCCTTAGATGTTGCCCCAAATTTAGAATTAATACAACTTGTCACGCCCCGATTTTTTTTTCTTTCGAGTGTCGTGACGTCATTCTTAATAACTTATGTCTTGAAAATACAAACTTAAAATTTTAAACACACAATATGTTTAACATAATTCGTTACATAATTGCGGAAGCGTAAAATACTTTAACGTAATCAATTGTATAGGGTTGTTGGTTAACTCGTATCTAGGCATTCTAAATTATCAAAGAAACTTAAGACAATGGCTAAGTAAGAACTCATAATTACTTAATGATTGTCTAGGTACTTAAGTCAAACACTTCTTATTAATCCGTCTGACTACCAAAAATGATCAAACCGGTATCTTAAAAGTTAGAATCCTTTTGTTGCCCTATGTAACCTTTCGGAGGTCCACAACTTAACCAATCATACATTTATATATGTCACTTCATATGGTTATATCGTCTAGAAAATAAGTAGTGATCAAACTTAGGTAGATTCATTCCTTAGTCCTAGGAGTGAAAAAGTAGCAATTTCATAATTCACTTTGACTAAGAGTTTCATCACTAAAAATCATATAATGTCTTTCACAAGNTCATTGGAGCGATGTCCGACAGCCCCACATGAGTAGCAAGTAAATCTTGTTTTGCATTCCTTTGACATATGACCAAGTTGCCCACAACTAAAACATACTCTTTTACCATACCTACATTCACCATGATGGAATTTTCCGCAAGTGACACATGCGGTCGAAGTTCTAATATTTCCTTCCGAAACTCGAATTTTCTTGGACTTGTTAACATTGACAGCTTTCCTCTTCAATATCTTATTAGAGGCATATGGGACATAACTATCCTTTTCAGCAAGGGTGGCAAGTTCAACCGCCTCTTGAAAGGTCTTAGGTTTTGACATTCCCACCAATCTCCTAATGTCCCTTTTTAGTCCATCAACAAATCGATCTACCTTTCTCTTCTCGGGAACGACTTGATGTTCAGCAAATCAAGATTTTTCTATAAAAGTCTCTACATATTTCTCCACAGTCATACTTCCTTGCTCTAAACATAAAAACTCACTTTCTAATATCCTCATCTTGAGTGGAGAGAAATACCTCTCACTCATTAATCCCTTAAACTCATCCCAAGAGAGAGATGCAGTGTTTGCCAATCCCCTAGTGGCACGAACTGATTTCCACCAATGAAGCGCATTTGACTTAAACATAGTTGATGCAAATTATGACATGTCACTAGGTGCACAATGACAAGTCAGGAAGCAACTTTYTATCTCGTCTAACCAGTTCATAGCTGCTAAAGGACCATTTTTCCCCTCGAAAATAGAAGGACGGGTGCTGGTGAAGGATTTGTAACTACATCCTTTGTTAACAGGTTTCTTAACTTCTTTATTATCGGAGTGTGCCTYCMMGTTCGACTCCTCATGATTGAGAGATTCATTATTAGTCGACTCCTTAATTTCATAAGTTTCATTTTTCGAAGGTCTATTATGCTTCAAACGATCTTCTACCATATTAAGTGTTGCAGTTTGGATCTGCTCAAGCATTCCAGGTAAAGCAGTGCGTACACAACGTGCCATCTCTTCGGCAATGTTCACTTTTGGCTGTGTAGGCTGGATTGGTGGTCTGCTAGGACTACTTCGGCTTCGGGTTGGGGTTGAGGTCACTCCCTCGACTTTGTTATCTTCATGACCATTAGCATTCATTGACATTGTCACTCTCTTCGATATTCTATAATAATGAACATTTCCACCTTTAGTATACCTATGCACGCTATTTTATTTTTGTTATAAAATTTCACTATGCACAAAAATTAAACTTCACGTATTTTCCTTCCTCGCTCGATGGTTGGGACTCGTCCCATCACTAACCATCCCACTATAAAGATAGGCGAGCCATACATACATATAATACATGTAACATTATCACCAATTTTGCATATAACAAAATCATTTAATCCAAGTATCATATAACGCGTTCCAAATAATTTATACCAAGTATCAATCACAAAGTAAAACATATTTCTCATGATTTTTTTTTCTAATGCTCGTAATCTTTAACATGTGTACTTCTTTCTGAGTCTTTGAAACTTTCTATCTCCAAATTTAGTTGTCACTTATCATCCTTCTAACTTTTCATCGGCTTACAATAGTTACTAGGCAATTGTATAGGGTTGTTGGTTAACTCGTATCTAGGCATTCTAAATTATCAAAGAAACTTAAGATAATGGCTAAGTAAGAACTCATAATTACTTAATGATTGTCTAGGTACTTAAGTCAAACACTTCTTATTAATCCGTCYGACTACYAAAAAWGATCAAACCGGTATCTTAAAAGTTAGAATCCTTTTGTTGCCCTATGTAACCTTTCGGAGGTCCACAACTTAACCAATCATACATTTATATATGTCACTTTATATGGTTATATCGTCTAGAAAATAAGTAGTGATCAAACTTAGGTAGATTCATTCCTTAGTCCTAGGAGTGAAAAAGTAGCAATTTCATAATTCACTTTGACTAAGAGTTTCATCACTAAAAATCATATAATGTCTTTCACAAGCTCTCACCATCTGATTCTTAGTTTAAGTCTAAGCTAATAATAACTTAGTTCACTTAAACTGCGGCTTTGATACCAACTTGTCACGTCCCGATATTTTTTTCTTTCGAGTGCCGTGACGTCATTCTTAATAACTTATGTCTTGATCAAAAATACGAACTTAAAATTTTAAACACACATAATATGTTTAACATAATTCGTTACATAATTGCGGAAGCGTAAAATACTTTAACGTAATCAATGCTAATTAAAATATCTAATCAATCATGATTCAAAACATAGTCCCGTCTTTCTTCGTTCACTCGTTTACTGACAAATGACACCTGAGATATATACATGTATAGTATAAGCAAAAAGCTTAGTGAATACAATATGGTTTCATGATCACATGCACACACAAAACAGTGTTTTAGTGTATTTTAATTATTATCTTGCAAGTGAGGCCTCGACTCGTCACTTTTCTTTGCATATGTGGCGTATTCTATGGACGAGGACTCCAAGACCTCGGAATTGCAAGCCCTCCTTTCATGTCCAACCCA
>NW_020200787.1:86450-91686 GCF_001531365.2 Cynara cardunculus var. scolymus
GAGTCCTTTTTGACGCCCTTATTCCATTTTTATAGAAAGGGTAAACGGACGCGGGTCTGGTCCGACCCGGCCGACCCAGCTCCGACCCGGACGCACACACTAACAAAATCAGCAGCCATGGGTGCGCGATTTAGGGTCTTTTGAGCTTCAAAATGGCTCGGACAAATCGCAAGTTTTAGGCTGATGGGTCGTTTTCTCAAACAGTTATGTACTTTTGGCAAAACAGGTCCCTCATCTTTGAAAAAGATGACATTCGGCCCCCTAAAGTTTCTGACATTTACCATTAGACCCCTCCGGACGTAAAATCTTACATTTTTGGTCCAATAATTAAAAGAAAACAATTCTATTTTCATTTTCATTTTTGTCTTTCTTTTTATTATTTATTTATTTAAGATTTCTACTTTATAATCKTTAATTAATTACGAAAATATTTTACATTTCAAATAATTTTAATAAAATAAAATATTTAAAGGCCCATGTAATATTATTTATATATTTAAAAAAATGGGTTTTACACAACTTCCCTCACATTTGAAGTATGTCTTTTTAGGAGATTCAGGGAAGTTGCCAGTCATTATTTCATCATCATTAGAAGCTGATCAAGAAGAAAAGTTGGTTGACATGTTGAAACTTCTTACCAAGGCCATAGGATGGACCATTGCTGACCTCATGGGGATAAGTCCCACCATTTATCATCATAAAATTATCTTGGATGACAAAAGTTTCACCTCTGTTGAGCCTCAAAGAAGGCTCAATCCTGTCATGAAGAAGGTTGTCAAATAAGAGATTTTAAAATGGCTTGACGCTGGCATAATTTATCCTATTGCTAGTAGTACCTGTGTCAGTCCTGTGCAATGTGTACCCAAAAAGGGTGGAGTCACTGTTGTACCAAATGAGAAGAATGAACTTATACCTACTAGAACAGTAACTGGTTGGAGGATATGTATGGATTATAGAAGGCTTAATAAAGCCACTCAAAAAGACCATTTTTCATTACCCTTCATAGACCAAATGTTAGACAGACTAGCAGGAAATGAGTTTTCTTGTTTCTTAGATGGCTAATGGGGTAGACTTAAGAGTAAGAAAGACCCTTGTTTCATATTCACCCAATGCCATAAATGACCTACTAGAGCTCATACCACCTTCATACTCTGAGCTAGATAGGTTGACAGCTGGGTGCTCTGAGGAGGAGTTTGATTTGATTTTAGCTAGGATAGCTAAGGAAGGGGCTGTTTGGAGTTTCAAGGGTAGGGCTAGGCTGTTAAAAACCCAATATTTGAAGCCTGAAGCCAATTTATGGTTTTATTTCATGAGGCACACCATTCACCCTACTAGCCATGACACCAATTTGTGCCTAGAAATAGTCTTGATCCTCTACTGCATCTTAGAGGCTAGGCCATTTGATGTTGGGAGGATGATATGCTCCAACATCAAGGCATGTGTGGAGAGGACAAATGGCAAGTTGCTCTATCCTTCTTTGATACATAGACTTATGCAAAAGGCCCAAGTCCTAGCCTTGCCCAAAGATGTGATGTCTATGGAGAAGACCTCCATAGACAAGAAAAATTTGGATAGATTGATGAGGGTGAATGCAAAAGTACAGCCAGATGCACCAACTTCTTCCATGGCAGCCCTAAAGACTGAATTGTTGAAGGCCATGGAGGATCACACCAATTCTTTGAAGAGAACAATAGTGAAAAAACACCACAAATTGATGAAGAGGGTGGATGACTTGAAGAAGGAGGTAGACATCTTGAAGAAAGAGAGGGTACAGTGGGATGAGTACAAAATGCAGAAGGAGAGAATGCTCAGAGCTGCTGTCAAGCATGGGAAATCAAAGAGTGCAGTCAAGATCCCACCTCCACCTAAGTCCATCTTGCTACAACATTCAGACTCTCCTACTCAGTCTGAGTAGGACAGGTTCTAACTTCTCAACTCTTTGTATGTATTTCCATTTTTAGTTGTGCATGACCATTTAGCTGAGTTTAGTGTTTATTTTTGTTGTTTTAAAAGCCTTTGCTGATTTGCTGTTTTTATACATATAGTTTACTATTTTTAGCTGTTGTTTGCTGTTTCTAACAGCATTGAGATGCAACTGTCAATTCTGTTGCCTTAAAGCCTGAAGCAGGGTTGTTTTTGTCCATGATAATTCCTCTGTTTTGACAGTAGTATCTTAGGTCCTAGTAGTCTAGTTGTGTTTCTAAGTAGTACTTGATCTTTGGGGTACTGTTTGGTATTATTTTGTTGTCTTCATATGAACTTTCGCTATTTTGAGCCTTAGACTCTATTGTTTGTCTTTGATGTTTTTAAATAGTTAGCTGCTATTTATGATTTGCTATTTTTTGGACTAGTTAGCTGTTTTTACTATTTGCTGTTTTAAGGATTTTCGATTTTGATTTGCTGTTTTGGATTAGTAGCTATTTCACTTCTGTTTGCCAAAACAGAATCCTTTAGCTTAGTCTTTAATTTGCTGTGTTATTTTTGATAAAATTTCTTTCATTTGTTGTTTTAACAAGAAGTTTTGTTGTTTTTATATTTAGACTTTAAATTTGTTGTTTTAAAGTATCATTTTAGGTTTTGTTTAATTTCTTTGTTTTCCTAAAGCATGGCTTACCTTTGCTTTTTGTTTTCTCTTTGCCACATTTTAGGCAATTTGCTGTTTTAAGTGCTATGTAGTCCCACCATTATGTCCATGTTTTTCTTATTACTGTGTCCTGTTTCACAACATCTGTTCAACAAGATCTGTTTCTTTGAGATCTTAAATTTGTTGTTTTCATTAGTAACTTGTGTCTTTGTTTTGATATTTGTCGTCTTAAAAATTTTCTTGTTTAGTTTCTTTGTTGTTTTTAGCTATTTCAGGCATATTACAGTCTAAGGACATGATTTGCGTATCTATTGATGGTTCTATTTTTCCTTTTTGCCTAAATTGAGGATATTTGCTGTTTTTAGGATATCATATAATCTTGGTTATGCATTATCTTTGCTGTTTAACTAATGTTAGGTTGCTGTTTGCACAACTGGTATGATTGTTTTGAGGGAGGACATTGTTTAATGCACTCATTCTCACCTCCATGAGTTATGATAAGACCAATTCTGGCTGAGTCATAAGAAGACAATGGCAATACCATTGTCTGGTTCCATTTGGTATTTTCATGGCAGAACAATGGCAATCCCATTGTTTGGTCACTTTGAGTTTATCTCATGGTAAAACAATGGCAATCCCATTGTTTAAATTCATATTACCATGTTGTTTGGTAATACAGTCCTCTGGTTGACTGTATTCTTGATTTGAAGCTCATCCTTGGTACCACATCCTTACTCTAGAGTCAATTTGACTTAGAGTTGGATTGTTGGTTTTGTTTAAATACTTCATTTGAGTCTTTGAGTCAATTTTATTTTCACAAGATGATCAAGTCACATTTGTGACTTCTCATCTTTGCGTTTCTGTTTCAATTATTTTTGAGTCTTTTTGCTTTTAAAGATAATCAATTACACTTGTAGTGATCATCTTTGCTTTTCTGTTTCATTTTAGGATTTTGGGCACTAATTTTAAGTAGCATATTTTCTTTTAGCCATATATACACCAAAAATAGAATAAAAAATAAATTTGTTGTACAAATGTTTATAATTGATGCCATAGCCACAATAATCCAAAGTTTAACCCTCTTTGTCTTTAATTAAGCCTCTAGAACTAGCCAACCATTTCCAAAGCTTTCACTTGCTTCAATTGGGTCTTCATTTCAATTTGGCCAATTTGTAGCCTTGTTACACTCACAACGAGGACATTGTTTCCCTTAAGTTTGGGGGAGCCAAACACTTTATAGAGTTCATGAAACATATGCATTAAGACCAAAAGACAAACAAAGGAACAAAGTTCTATGTCTTGTGCATACAAAAGAGTGTCAAAGTACACCAGAATCTTTGAAAAGGACCAAAGTGTCCAAAATACCTCAATATGAGATGCATAACAGTAAAATTGTGCTATGGAGTGAAAAAAGTGAGATGAGGTAAAAGACATGCATTGAAAAGAAAAATCCAAATGCAAAACCCAATTCAAAGTCCCAAATTCTATGTTGAATCTAGTATAGCAAAAGAAATGTAAGCTAGCTTATGGTTTGGCAATATGAAAGATTTAAGTTTAGGGGAGCTAGGTTTATGAAAGGCTATGGATATCAAGCATCAAGTCAAGAGTATAACATCTTCATTCAAAAATTTTCAAAAAAATGCATACTTTGGCTATTGAATACTTATGCTCAAATTTTTTGTTTAGTTTATTAGAACTTTGAGTCTTTTAATTTGTCATTTTCTGTTATTTGGGGACAAATAACAATTCAAGTTTGGGGTGTGATAAGTGTTAATTTATTAACCTTATTACATCATTTTCTTAACCATTTTCACTTGTTTTATTTGCCCATTAGTGTCTTAATTGAGTCTTTTTACGTCTTCTTCATATATTAGTGGTAATATAACATATCTAATGTTAATTCCTTGTTTATGCAGGTTTTTGATGATTATTGGGCCTGATCTTGCAGCAGTCCTGTAGGACCAGGAGTGGTAGAATCCTATAGCACCTGTCCGTGAGCTGCACTTTTGCCTGGACTAAGAATTCTTGGGCTGATCCTTAGTAGATGCATGGTCAACGACCTTGGGCCCGGTCAAAGCCTATTTTTGAAGAGTCTTTTGTCTTATTAGGTGGCTCTCACTTATCAAGCTCCCTTAACATATAAATAGAGGCTTAAGACTTGGGTTTACTTATCAATTTACACACTTTCTTACATTTTTTATGCTTTCTACCATTTAACACTTATGATCTTTGTGTTAATTGCTCTCTAGAATATTGCTTTCAGTTTTCTTGTTTCCAATCAAGAACCGATTTTTGTGAAGTGAAATTGTGATTACGTTTTCAAGTTTAATTCAAGTACTCGTATTTAATCTTCATCTCATTTATGTTCTTATTTCAAAGTTTACGTTACGTTTTCTGACTTTTGTTACAAGTTACGAATTAGTCGATTTCTGTTGTTTTATACTGGATTTCATCCTTTGTGGCTCACGTCTAATTTACGTAGACTAAATAATCTGTTTTTAAGAGTTTACAAGTAACATTTTCGGTCTTTGTAACGAAACTTGTGTTGCAAGTTTTATTCCAAGTTTTCTTCCTTAAAGTCAAACTCTATTTTCAAGGCATTCATTAGTCATTTCTTCATCTCATCAAGTACATGTCTTACATCATTACTTA
>NW_020200787.1:92076-94453 GCF_001531365.2 Cynara cardunculus var. scolymus
AGGTGCTTAATATTTCATTTGATGATTACATTAAAATTAATTGACAACTAATTTTGTATAAAAATGTATTGACTTTCAAAACCTGAGGTAATAGAAGAAGGCTATAAATAGCTGTAGTGTCTAACAAACGCTATACTCCTACGGTATAGGATGGTAACACTACGTTGTGCTAGGATTCACGACGTCTAACATAAATGATATCGTATCGATAGCACGTTGACCGRTGTGTGCTCTTGGGAGGCCGTCTGACTCGATAGTTGATACTGTCATAGTTATATAAAATCATTTATTGATTTTAGATAATTGTGACATGAATGCTATGTCACCTTTTTGCTGAATCATTTGTTTAAATGTCTTAATCAACTGTTGCACCCTGTGCTTCTTTTTAAGATTGATATTTTCCTTAGTTGTTAATCAAACCACCCAATTTTAGATAAATCAAATCCCTCGTTTCGCCATCTAAAACTAGTTTTTATAAACTGGACTTTTGATATAACTTTACAAGCTATCTCTATGGGAACGATATCTGGTACTTATACCATTATTACTTGTTACGAGACGACAGTAGTTCAAGGTGTATACTTGCGCCGAGTTCTATTTTTGTGTTGAAATCTAAGGTTGAATAAACCGACGAGCACACCTCCCACCTCTAGATGCATATTTCTATTGTTTTGCGAGATTCCATTCCAATTCCTATTATCTTAACGTGTGGTCAAATGCCATAAAATTTCATTCCAATTCCTTGAAAGTAAAATCCCCTGATGAATTTCAATTCCACCAAATTTCATTTTGTGAACTAAACTTCCCTTTCTGGTCTAATTTCTCTTTTTCAATTCAAAATTATCAAAAACCCATTTTTCTTCAAGGTCTTCTAATTCTTCTTAGCTTTCTTAGCTTCTAACCTTTTTGTTTGAAATCTAAACAAAGATGGCACCCAAACTCCATAATCCCTTTCCAACTTTGGCTACCAAAAGAAAAAATAGGAAATAAAACCCGTCAGATGATTCTCGTGAGACGAAAGTCATCCGTGCCTAAAACTTCGTGAGTTACAGAACCAGCCATGCGGCTCAAGCCACGTCAAAAGTCGTGTAACCTACTATTACCTTCTTTCATTTCCATCTAAAAGTCCACATTTTCCAATCCACCCAAAATTCCATAACAGAATTAATGAAACCTCTACAATTTAACTAAAATGCTATAAATTTAAAAGACCGAGAAATATATATAATATTGAACTTACGAATTTTTGAGTGTTACATCATCCCTGTAGTTTGTTAAGAAATTACAACTTTCATCATCGTGCTTTTGAAATTATGGTCTTCGTTTATGTAGTTTACAATTTATTGTTTTTTTTCCCGTTTCTGAAACCAACTCCGTCAGTGGTTTAGTTAAACATGAGAGACAAAAACAACAATGAATTATAAACCAAATAAATAAAAACAACGATAAATTATAAACCACAGTAAGAAGAACAACAATGAATTATAAATTACAAAAATAAAAAATGTAATTTTGAAAACACAAGATAAAAATAACAATTTGAGTAAACTACAATTTTGGTCCATGAGGTTTAGTGAAATCTTTGAAAGTGAGACTTAGTCGAGTTTTAATCCTTCAGGTATGCATTTTGCTCAGAAAGTGAGACCTAACCACTAACTCCGTCTAATTTCTCCGTTAGAGCTAAGGGTAAAATTGTCCAACCATGCTTAGGCCCTACTTTAAAAAATACAACATTTTTATTTATTTATTTAATAGTAAGAGTAAATTGTGGATTTGGTTCTTGAATTCAGTTTATTTGAAAGTGTGATTTAAAACAAGATTGAACTTTTATCTCGGAGAAACTACATAGAGTTAGTGGTCAGTTTCCACTTTCAGAACAAAATACATACTTGAAAGATGAAAAACTCAAGTTATTAAAATTTAGGTTCCACTTTTAAAACTTTAGGGACCAAAATTGTAGTTTGAACTAACACTTTTCATACAAAAATAGTTTACTCTTATTTTAAGGGGGTTGATATCCCCATCCCTTACGTCACTTATTCACCCCCTCCCTCTCACATTCAACCCCTCTCACATTCAATCAATTTGTTTAATATTATAATTTTAAATTACACTTCATATCCCTGTAATTATTTAATTAATTTACTTTACACTTTTTACTTTTAAATTTTTCATTTTGCACCTTTATTAAATTAACATACATAATCGTATATCAACTAAAACATATTTAAAAAATACTTTTTTATTTTAAAAAGTTACATCATTATAATTGTCTCGTTAATACCTTCGAAATAAGTCCAATATTGAATAGTTTTTGAGTTAATTATATAATTATATATTATATACACTGTGAAAAAAATATTTTTAATATTTACGA
>NW_020200787.1:94803-102253 GCF_001531365.2 Cynara cardunculus var. scolymus
TAAAAATATTAAAGATTAAAATTAAAAAATAAAATAATAAATTTTAATATATTTTATTGTCAAACATAGGTGGGGGTGTAGAAAAATTAGGGGAAAAGAAATAAGAGGGGTGGAGATAAAAAAGCCCTATCTTAAATTCAAATTCAAATCGGTGTGGGACCGCCAAGATCAATGGCTGTGATTTGACAGAAACCCAAATAATTGCAAAAATAATACACACGCAGATACACTTTCAAACACCGAAGCGAATACAAAACCCCTCCTATATATATATATATGTATATGTATATATCCAAAGACCGGGTTGTATATTGCAAGGACACATTTTTCTCATTCACCTCTATCATTACCTCCCCTCTCTCTCTCTCTCTCTCTCACTGTAAAAATCCTGCTCCGTCGATGGCGGCGGCGACAGCTTTTCCGGACAACCTAACGAGAGAACAGTATGTCTACATGGCGAAGCTGGCGGAGCAAGCTGAACGGTATGAAGAGATGGTGAAATTCATGGAAAAGCTCGTTGTCGGACTGACGCCGGTGTCTGAGCTCACTGTCGAGGAGCGTAACCTTCTCTCCGTCGCGTACAAGAACGTCATCGGCTCGCTCCGAGCGGCTTGGCGCATCGTCTCATCGATCGAACAGAAAGAGGAGTCGCGGAAGAATGATGATCATGTTGTGCTAGTGAAGGACTACAGATCTAAGGTTGAGGATGAGCTTTCCGATGTTTGCTCGGGAATTTTGAAGATTTTAGAGTCAAATCTCGTGCCATCAGCTTCTACGGCGGAATCGAAGGTGTTTTATTTGAAAATGAAGGGAGATTATCATAGGTATTTGGCGGAGTTTAAAGTCGGAGATGAGCGAAAGGAAGCAGCGGAGCAAACTATGAACTCATACAAAGCTGCTCAGGTAGTTAATTACTTGAATTGTGTGTTGAACATTGAAGAATTGCAATATTTAGGTCTAGATTCGATAACTATATTTCTGTTCATATAAATTGATTTACATATCTGTCCGAGTAGTTAAAATTTGAGATCGAATCCATTTTGGTATAGGAAGTTTAGGATAACAAACTTAGAATTATTAGGTTCCGGTTTCTAGGTTAATAACTAGAGTTCTGTATCACAGTGTATGGATGTATTACAGATAATGACACGAAGGTGACATTCATCAAAACAATGGACTATGTCCTAACACTTTTGATTAAGAGGTGTAAATGTATGATAGTCTTGTTATCTCCGTAGTGTTAGAAATGCTTGCTCAGATGCTATGTAGATAGCTTGTGTTAAGAGGTTTCGGTATTGGTGATTTATGAAATTAGGGAAAATTGTTTTACCATATCCTAGTTACTAATGCTATAATTTCGTTAATGAACGCAAATAGCCAAATATTGTTATTTATGTTTATTAGTGCATAAGGGAGCTTCTTACTCATGTAAATTGTCATTAGTGAGGCATGATGTTGGTTTCTTAATTGTGAATTGCAAAGTTAGGCTAGAGTTTGTAGCATATTTGAGATAATATAATTACCTTAATAAAGTAAAGACTGCAATTAGCATTATTCAGCTTGTAGGAACCTGTGTAGTCTTGCAGATTGTAACCCTTGATGACCCCAATTATTCAAATTATTTTGGTTTGGAGTTGTAATTAATTATTTGCATTTGATTCTATTTCTAAAGGATATCGCAGAGGCTGATATGGCTCCAACTCATCCAATAAGATTGGGTCTGGCTTTAAATTTCTCAGTGTTCTACTATGAGATTCTCAATTCATCTGACAAGGCTTGTAGCATGGCGAAACAGGTTGGACATCCACATCTTTTTAATCTTCATCATTCTCTTTCTTTTTCTGAATTCTGTTATCACTTCTGTTACATTCGTTACTAATTCAATATTTCTTGCTTTTTAGTATGTTTCAGTACTTGATAGGCTAAGAGCTTATCTGACAAAGTATTTAAATTGAATAATGAGGTAGTTAGCAGCTGACTTTGTTGGTGTCTAGTAGACAATTAGTCGTGAACACTTGATTTTTTGGGACGAATAAAGGCACCTTTATTTTAAAGTGATAAATGAATTATTTATAGGTTGACATATTCTTAACATTATTTAAAAAAATTATGCAGTTTGTAGTATATATGTGATCATCATGTCATACATTTCTTATTTAGTGCAACAAAGTATATATAAGCAAGTTGTTTCACATGTGCTTACTTGGAAAGCATCTAATGATAAATTTTCAAAAGATCCTTTTCATACAAGTAAAAGGTATGGTGACCGACTTATATATACTTTTCACAATTTGAAGTCGGCAGTTTGGATTTAGCATACACATGTTGTTGGTTCCCTATGCATGTATTTTCAGCCTGGACTCTATGGTGTCAATGGACTTCCATCTAAGGTCCTGCCATGTAGGAACTGCAAATAAAGGTGCTTCTACCCCTTGTTGAATCTGTGTACTAGACGCTTTGGGACACAACAAAAAAGGAGATGAAAATTTCACATCATCAAGTTAGGACTTGAGGTTAAAAATCTGAAGTAAAACTCAAGTATAATATCTGTGAAGGATAAAACGTGAGGTGATGTGGCAAATTTTTATTTCCTAAATAGTTTGGATGATTATGATTTATGGCAGACTAAATAGAAGTAAAACCGGGATAAAGTTTAAGCTTAAGAGCATGGTGTATTTTATATATACCATATCTTACCTCCATCCCACACAAAGGCACATATACATATGCATAGATACATATACATATTTCTGTACATCATATACATATGTATGCATTTTATATATTCCATATCTTAATCTTACCTCCATGGCACAAACACACACATATACGTATATACTGGTGATTTAGGCTATGCCTGCTTCTTTGTTATCATTATATATTTCTAGATCTACATAACCTTTTCATTTTGTGGGAACTAAAATTTATAGCTGTAACTATATTTATATTGGTTCTGGTTATGAGTAGGCGTTTGAGGATGCCATAGCTGAGCTGGACACTTTAGGTGAAGACTCCTACAAGGATAGCACTCTGATAATGCAACTACTGAGGGACAATCTCACTCTTTGGACCTCAGATGCACAGGTCAATCCTCCCTCTCTCTCTCTCTCTTGCACACACACAAACAATTAACAGGATTGTATTACACATATCCCATGAAAGCATCTGACTTGATCGTGCGTTTGGTACGTGAGACAGGGCAGGACCAGATAGTACAAAAACTTGTCCTGCAGATAGTACAAAAACTTGCCCTTTTGGTGTATGACATTAGACTAGGACATGATAGGACCTGAGTGTGAGTGGGATAACAATGCATATTTTTCTGTCCCACCAAAATATTTGGCAAAAAATATCATGGAGATGTCACAAAATTGGTAAATTTGTAAACTACCCATGTCGAATTAAAACCCTGAAGCTTATCACAATTCTTTTACCTGCCTACCTCACTCATGTCAATGCAGTCCGCGTACCAAAAACACCATTTAGTAGCTTGTTATCACAATAGTCAAATAGGTAAGCATTTAGTTCAGAGTTCTGCAAATAAAGGGAAATAATAGAAAGTCACAAATGAAATAATCAACTTTCATGGGATGGAAAGGACTTTTTAGCAAACATGTTAGATTGAAGGAGCTTGAGTCTCTTGTAGTTTAATCGATGTGTTTGATTATTTGTCAAAATGTCTAAAATATCATTTAATAAGGACAAAATAAGAGGAATCTTGTGGTCTCCACCCACAATGGGCAAATAGGTAATTTGTAAGGCTGAAATTTTGCCAAATAGATAAGAAACATTCCGATTTGGGTGAAGGAGGTTAATAATGGATTTTTTAAAAGTGTTTCTGTTTTGGGGTGAGTGCAGGACCAGCTGGAAGAGCCATAGATGTATACACACAATGGTGAAGAAGTGGTGTTATGGTTTGGGGGGAGGTGGGCGTGGAATGTCATTTGTTTCATTTGAACATCATGTGTTTTCCATTTTTAACCAACACAATTTGCTTTTATAGAATTTCATTCCATATCCATCCATGCATTTGCAGTTATTCTCCTTCTCTTGTTCCATCTTCTTCATTATATATATATATATATATATATATATATATATATATGTGTGTGTGTGTGTGTGTGTTGGGGGAAAACCACAAAAAAGTGACAAACTGAGTAACATCCAGGTAATCGTTCATCTGCACGGTATGCATATGCGCATACAACTAATTTTAAGCAATTTGTCAGACATGTACACGTGTATGTACATAAAAACCAAGAAGCAACTTTTATTACTTGTATATATATGTGCTTAGCATCCAGATGAGCATTTATCAGGGTGTTCCTTAGTTTTTTATTTTTTTGGGGTTCTCCCCTGAACCTCTCTCTGTATACATATTCTTGTACAATGGTGTGGTTGGAGTCCCTAGTTCCGAGTTTAAATATGATTAATGTGACAAAGAAAGGAACGGTGGACTAGTGCCTTTGGTACATGGGACGAGAAGAGATTGAATATTACAAAAACTTTTCGTCTCATATTTGTTGCGACATTAGACTGAGATAAGACATGATTTAAGTGAGAAAAAAGTGCATATAGGTCTAAATAATAACCCAATTGAAGGAAAATAAAGAGGTTTTTTTTTATAAGGTCGTGTATAAATAAAGTTGTCTATATAGAATAAAAAGGTTTTTGTTTGAGTGAAGTTTTCATTTATGAAAATAATGTATATTTAAATGGGAGGGTTAGGTTTGAAAAAAAAAACTCTTAACTTTCTACATAAAGTTGTCTTAGAAGCTACTAGCTAACAAACCCTAATATGTTTCTAAATAGTCATTTTGATATTGCCCAACAATTGGCCTAAATCACCCAATTTGAACTTTGAAATATGAAAACCTAAACACGGGTTATAAATTAGCAAAAGAACAATTTTCGTAATTTATTGTTAGATATGGCAACGAATTCGGGGGACCCGCAATCCCCATAATTCCATGCAAATGAATGTCCTCCCCAACCACCCTTACAAATTTTTGAAGTATATATTATTTACCACAAATATAACTTACAAAATCAAATTTCACTAAATTTTAACATGCTATTTTGCTTCTTCCATTTTTTCTGTATAAATGTAACTATAATTAGGCATGTCGGTTTATGATAGTTTGTGAGCCATATCGTCATACTCCTGGTCGAGCCACAACTACAATCATCGACACATAGTTCAATTGAATCAACACACAAACTCATACCACCCTTGAACCCATAAGAACAAAAAAGAAAATTACAAGTCTACAAGTCAAGCAAAGGCTTGTACATTTAACGAGCGGAGAGTTTCATATTCTTTTTCTTAACTGTAGGTGTCTAGATTAGATTGTGCGCAACTCGACTAATCACATGGAACCATGGAGAACAACCAGAAAAATCCTTGGTGTTCTTGAAGGGACTTGAACTGATGTCCTATGAGGAGGAGCCCAAAGGCCCAAGAACACCAGTTAGCTAAAATAGCCTTTGGGCTCCTTGTTATCAGTTAGCTAACCCCTCAAACGAGCCCAAACGTCAAAGCTTATTGCTAGTGAGCTAACCCCTCAAACTTGAACAAGCTCAAAGGTCAAGTCTTGTTGCAAGTGACCTATGGGGAGGAGCCCTAAAAACCGGAACTTATATCCAAGTCCACGGGTTTCTTCATGAATGGCCAAACTTAAAGTCGACTATACAAACAATAGATGCGATTGGTAATTATTACACTCCGTATTCTTAAAAAAATACTCTAGGCATGAATTGGTGTCGTGCCTGGTTATGAATATTTTTATTGAAACCACCCAAGATAAATGTCCACATTGTTTGAAAAATGTGTAATTATAACACTTTTTTTCATTAAGTTAACACAGTAACAATTCTACCCTCTATAATAGAAACTAGAAAGTGTAATGAATTTTTCCATCACATAATTAAAGATAAAATCGAAAAGTAGACACATATTTCACCCGAACATTTGATTTAAAATAAACTAAAAATAAAAATATGTACATTTATTTTTGAACAGATACAATACAAGACTTTCTATTTTTTAAGCACATCTTATTTTCTAGATTTTTAAACCTATGATCATTAGATTCGAAGCCTTTGTTGTATCATAAGGGCCACAACCATACAAAAAGCTCCAACTAACACCAATCTTCGACGAACCGTTAGCGATGAGATGGTTGAAGCGAGTGTTGGAGATTTTTAGATATACAAGATATGTTTGGCAAACTAACCGATAAGTGTCCAAAAACTGATAAGTTAGATGGTAGCTGATAACTAACTGATGAAGACACTAGTACAAAAACTTACATTTTCCACGGTTAAAAACTGTGGCCATAGGCCTTTGGCCACAATTTTTCTTTCTTATCAAACCGTAGCCTATACTCCCGTGACCATTGATATCCTTTTCGCCATGTTTAAAAATGTGTCACCATATCTAATGAAAAACCATAGCCATAGCTCAAGAACCGTGGCTATAAACGATGTCTAATTTTTATGGTATTGACGCGTTTTTACAATAACTGTGGCCATAAACTACTTATCGCCACACAAACTCACGTTAAACGTGGCCAGTTGCTACTCTTTTGGTCACACAACATAAAGAAAACCATGTCAATAAACTATTTATGGCCACACAGTTTATTTTTATGACGGCCAATGATTACCCTAATATCACGTATATTTGTTTTAACGTGACCATAAATTATTTATTGTCACATAAATTTTATATTAATTGTGACCAATTCATGACTTATAGTTTTCATAACTGTTAGAACCATGACAGTTGGTTACCTTCTGGCCATACAAAATAACTACAAATGTTGCCATAACAACTTATAGCCATGCAATTCATGACTCTATTGTTACATTGAATTTTTTTAAAGGTGGCTATTGATTATATTTTGGTCACGTAAACTAACTAAAACCATAGTGGTAAACCAATTTTCACCACACAAATTTAATATCAACCATTGCTAATTCATTAAATTTGGTTATACTAAATTGTTAGAAATGTAGCTATTGATTAACTTTTGGTCACATGACTTAACTAAAATTGTGACAAAAAACTACTTATAGCCATGCAAATTTTATATTAACCATGGCCATTTCATGACATATGGTTACATTGAATTGTTAAAAACCGTAGCTATTGGTAGCCTTTTGGTTACACGGAATAGCTAAAACCATGACCATATACTATTTATAGCCACACAAATTTTACATAAACTGTTGCCGTTTAATGACATATGATGACATTGAATTGTTAAAATCGTGACTACTGTTTACTTTTTGGTTACATAAAATAATTACATTCATGGCCGTAAACTAATTATAACAACGAAAATTTAATATTAAAATGATAAAAAGAACATCTTAAATTAATATATTATAATATTTCGTAATATAATTATAACATATCTTAAAATATAATATATCAATTAATATC
>NW_020200787.1:102436-114212 GCF_001531365.2 Cynara cardunculus var. scolymus
TAATTAATAATTAATAATTAATATTAATTAATAGTTAATATTTATTAATATAGTAATAATTTAATTTATTTAATACTTATTAGTATAGTAATAATTATTTTTATTTAATATTTAAAACTAATTAATATTTAAATCTATCTTTGTCCTCAGATAATTCTCAGCAGCTTTATGTGTTGATTTTGCTGGAGAGATCATTACTGATGAATATATCTTATTTCCGCCATATGTGCGAAATTCTTTTGTAAAGCTAGCTTCCATTCCATGTAGGATGATTCGGATACCCAAAGCTCTTCTATAATGGATATCATTTTCACAAAACTTTTGAAATTTTGTTTTTTTTATTAGTTATCGAAATTGAAAAAGCTTCAGATTTTGCTAATTGAACAAAATGATAAGTTGGATATCTATTTTCTTCAAAAAAGTTTGGTCCTGCGGATAAATTTTTTAGAACCAGTATATCTTTTGGAGTAATTGTTGGGTTATTAAGATAACAATCTCTAACACCCATCATTATCAGTGAGGTAATTCTGAAATTCAGGAAAATCAGGAGTAGTTAGATATATCGAATTTATTTAATACTTATTAGTATAGTAATAATTATTTTTATTTAATATTTAAAACTAATTAATATTTATTTATTAATAATGGGAATAAATCATAATTAATATTTATTGTGGATTATAATTAGAAAAAGGTAATAATAAGCTCTTAAAATGCTATTTCAAGTAGTGTTTCAATAAGTTAGTTTATGGTCATCCAAACATATACAAAAAAAATAAGGTAGCTTATGAGCTAGTTTATTTTTGCCAAACAATGTCATAACCTTAAATGAGATTTTAATTAAATCCATAATATTTTCATGAGTATGAATCCATTTTTTCTTATATAGGTTAGAAGGTTATGAATTTAACTAAAAAATTATTTAATATCATTTGCCTAAATGACCCTGTTAAAATGGCCATTTGTCTTTTCTTTTTTTCCGTTTTAATTATTTGGGAAATTAATTAAAATAGCGAGATTCATTTATAGTTGTTTCTCTCCTAATATTTAAAAAATATCACTATGTCCGTAAATGACACCTCAATTTTTGGAGGGGTTAAAGTGTAAAGAAAAAATTTCTGAATCAGGTCCGCAAATAAAGAGACCAAATATGTAAATTAGTCCCAACACTTCCTCAAGTGGCGACGGTGCTACCTTTATTTAATTTACAGATTTGGTCCATGTATTTGCGGACCTTATTCAAATTTTTTTTTTACATTTTGACTCATCCGTAAATTGAGAATGTGTCACTTGCTGGCCTAGTGATATTTTAGGAGAGAAATGACTAAGCCGATAAATAGAAAGCCTAAAAGTGGCTATTTCTATTAAATTTCTAATTATTATTGTTTATGTATCATTTGCGAACCTAGTGATATTTTTTAAAATTGAGAAGAAAAATGGCTAAGAGATGAATCCAAAGCCTAAAAATGGCTATTTTTATTAATTTTTCTAGTTATTATCGTTTATGAAAATTATAATAAACTAGCAACCAATTATAAATGACGTAACATTTTATACCATGTACCAATCAAGTATCTTAGTATCAATTAAATAATATTTTACGGTTGATATAGTTTTGTATCAACATCGTAAAAGTTAAAGTTTACCAACTACATCTAGATCCATTGAATATTAGAATAACATATCGTTATGTGTTGTACCACTTATATATTCCTACCTATATACACGCTTATTCAAATAACTTTCATATACTACAATCATTCACTAACAATTTAATATAAACGGTTGTTCATGAGCAAAGGTGGAGCTTAGAGGTGTACACAAGTTATTAATATGTGGAATCCTATAACTGATGTGAAATAGAGATTAATATGCCGTCGCTCCAAAGTGTTGGTAAATTTAAATGAATTGACCCATTCATCACCTTAACAGAATAGTAATTAAAAGTCATAGGATACCAAATTCACAAGAAATATATATACATGGTTCATAAAGATTACAAAAAGATAACATCCATCGATATAATCTGGCAGTGAGAACAAAAAAAGACACCTCATATGTCAATACATTCATATCTTCAAAACACTAAATTCGTTGTGAATACAACAAAGGACTCAAATTTCCTGTCTTGTCTTCTAACTCATGTCACATGGATGGTTAATCAATATCCACATTACACTGCAAAAACCAAATTTATAGGATCAAACAATAAAACGTTGTATCTAAAAATGTTGTAACAAGTTCATAGGACACTTTTGGATGTTTCTAAGAAAATTATGGATGCTTTTGAAATAAACTAGAAGAAGATACATATCGATTTTAATGTTTCGTTTTTTTTTTTGTCTCGGTCATTGTTATAATACGGGTTTATATGGTTTTGAGAAAACGATAATGTTTTTTAGTTATGAATAAAATATAAATATGAAAAATATCATACAAAATTGATATTAACATCAAACTAACTATTTAAATTTTTTCATTTTTTTCTGTATTTTACTAATTTATTTTTTATTTTTGGTTTAATAATATAATTTTTTATAAAGATAATAATTAAGTATTTTGTTAGAAATGAATGATTATCTTAATTATATTTTAGATTTTTTATTATTTAAAATGAGATGTTTATCCTCTATTGATCATGTTTATCTACAATTAGTTACACGAATTCAAACATGGAGGTTTAATAAGTTGTATTTATGCATAATTTACTTGTAATCTTGAATTTTAAGTCATACGCATCAATAAACAGTACTTCATACATAAAAAGTGGTTTTTAAGAGTTTATGTCAAATGTTTTATAAAACAGTCTATTAAAACCCTTAATTTTATTATACTAGGGATGTAAAACAAAACTATTTGAACACTATTACACCTATTAAAGAGTAGTTCCAATAAGTTTGCTTTTTTTTTAACTAAATTAAGCATCTTGATGGTGATTTTAACAAATGGAGCATCGATGTGTACTCAAAAGGGAACCCTTTACTTCCCTCACCAAACCCCCAATGTGGTCCCAAAACTTTCAAATCACATCCAAAACAATACCCTCCTATTTGTATTTAATGTGGCATAGATTCGGATCCATTTATATTAGATGGTACTGAAGCATTTTCATTCGTCTAAATTATGTTCAGTTTGTGTTGAGTAATTGGACAAAAAGTGCCGTATACCATGGGGAAGAAAAACTAAACCTAAAACACTTGATGACTTGCCGTCTCTAATTGGATTATGAAATTCTGAAACCAGATCAATTCGTAACTAGAAAGTTTCTCCAACCCTTTGCTAGTTAAGTATATGACAGTGTACAAATAGTCAAAAACTTATCATTATATATTTTCAATTTTTAGAACATACACACAAATACATACATATATATATATATATATATATATATATAATATATGTGGGTCATTCAAGGGATAACTGATTAGTTTATTAACGACTTGTTTGAGATATTTAAGGATATTTCTTAAATAATCTAATAGGGTAATATATTATTTCTATTTTTGACAACTAATGAAAATATTTAATTAAATTTTATAGAAAGAATATTTAATTCAAATTAGTTATCTAGTATATCAATTATTTAATATACATCGTCTTTTAAAGACGTCTGTGAATCAAAGTGTATCATAGTGATAACATTCACAATGTTTCACATGTATCACAATGTATTTTCTTTGTTTTATGAAATGTATCATATTGTGCATTTTTGTTATACTCATTATTTTACAAAGGGTATCACATTGTGCATCTTGTATGTATATCTCGGTATCACAATAAATATCGTTTGTAGATATCACAATATGTATCTTGTGTTCACTTAAGGTTCATTGGAATAAGGTTTGCCGAATAAGATTCACGGAGAGAGGAAAGAGGAGAGATGAGAAGATATTTATAAAATCTCTAAAATGCTTTTAATTAATATTTTAAGTTAAAATTACCAAGATTATTAATTTCCTTATTTAATATTTGATTTGTGATTGAGATTGGATCTCACGGTTACTACAAACAAAACAATTCTCACTTAATTAGGCCCCTATAGATGTGTGTGTATATATATATATATATATGTAGGGGCAAGTTCATTTGTTAATCCAAAGTATTGTGTTAACTTTATAAACTAATCATGTCCATTGATTTTTAAAATATAGGGTTGAGATTAATCATATAACAAATTTAATTTGTTATCCTTGTAATCTCACAAAGTATATGAACATAGTAGCTCAAGTGTATTTATGTAAAAGGAGGTGCAATCAATATCATCAGTTACAAACAGTAGAAATCATATATGTTCAATTGTATTCATAATTGTCACAAGTGTTCATATATGTTCAATTTGTGTTCATAATTGCTACAAGTGTTCATATATGTTCAATTTGTGTTTATAATTGGTACAAGTGTTCATATANTTTGTGTTCATAATTGCTACAAGTGTTCATATATGTTCAATTTGTGTTTATAATTGGTACAAGTGTTCATATATGTTCAATTTGTGTTCATAATTATCACAAATGTTCACATATATGTTCAATTTGTGTTCATAATTGTCACAAGTATTTATATATGTCAATTTGTGTTCATATGGGTGTATACATGTCAATTTGTGTCATATATGTCAAGTTGTGCCATATATGTCAATTTGTGTTCATAATTACCAAGACACTCGCTTTGATTATTTACTTCTTTTCCCGATCTTGAACTTCGACTATCACCATAAACAATTTTAACCTTCTCAATGTTGTCGTATTGTTTTCTAATGTCTTAGTCCATAATTTGCTTAAACAATAACAAACATTTTACTAGCGGATCTCCTCCACCAATCACAAATTTATAAATATTAAAAATGGAAGATCAATATTAAAAAATGAAAAAAAAAATCAGAAGATCAATCTTAAAAATGCAAAAATCACGGGATTTTATGGATCTTGTAACTCCCAATTAATGATATAGGAGTTACAAAAAAAAATTACTCGTATACCCTTAATATTAAATTCTTATATAGAGTAAAACCTAATACTAAGATGGATTGTGATTGATTAAAAAGATTCATAAAGTTAACACAATAATTTGGGTTAATATTTGAACTAAGTTCTATATATATGTATGTATATATATGTGTGTGTGTATGTGTGTATATATATATGCATTTGTATATATATATATATATATATATATATATAGAGAGAGAGAGAGAGATTTGGATTGACAATAACCTCTAGTTTGGTTGGTAGGATTGTACAGGATTTGGAGAAATTTGGAATTCGTATCCATTTTAATCTCATGTTTGGTTTGAGAGATTGCATGAATTTGAAATCTCTGTATTTCATTGAAATTCCACAAACATATGATTTGGAAATCCAATGGGGGTAGTCGGTATTTTACGGGATTTATTTGTAATAATGTTTTAAAATATGTGTAAAAAACACTTGTTTTATAACAATAAATTAATAAAAAGATAATTTAATTATTTTATAATTTGTTTTTATAATAAGGGAACTCAATTTTATTTCAAATCTTACAAACCAAACACACTTTGATTCTAAATGCTTACAATTTCAAATCCTCCTAATTCCAAATCTTTCAATGAAATCCAAAAAATCTCTCAAAAATATTCTGTCAAATCAAACGGGCCCTAAGAGTTTTCGGTGCGAATGATGATAACACTTCTAAGCCTTTAGATGGTTTTTTTTTAATTAAACGGCTAAAAACGTGAACTTTCAACTACATTCATTAACCATAGTCTCCACTTTCAATCATTATCACGAATTTTTACATACCTTCAGTCACTTTCATATGCTTGAATTTGTGAAAGTGTTGGTCTTTGTAATAGAAATAGGTAGATAAATATAGAAGATCTTGTTCTCATATTTTCACCCAAAAAATGGTTTCACGAGAACCTAAATCCAACAAATTTATACACGGGAAAATGTATGTAAAAATTCGTGAAAGTAGATAAAAGTAAAAATAAAGGTAGACGAATAAAGTTGAATTTAGATTGAAAAGTCAAACCATCGAAAGACTCGAAAGTATTTTTACTATTTTCACTAAAACTGTTATTCTCACATGATATTATATATATATATATATATATATATATTTTCACTAAAACTGTTATTCTCACATGATATTATNAAAACTGTTATTCTCACATGATATTATATATATATATATATATATATATATTTTCACTAAAACTGTTATTCTCACATGATATTATATATATATATGTATATATATATATGTATATATATATATATATATATACTATCTTATAAAGCAAATTTAACAAAAGTCTTAAAGTCTTAAAATATTAAATGACCAAGATACCCTTTATCACTTTATCACTTTTTCACCCTCTCTTCTCCTCACATACACTCACCATCTCCCAACCCATTTTTTTAAAATTATAATTTTAAATTTACACTTTATTCCTCTATAATTAATTAATTTACTTTACGTCATTTACTTTTAAATGTTTCATTTTAAACATTTATCAAATTAATATACATAATCGTATATCAATTAAAACATGCTTAAAAAATACATTTTGATGTTAACAAGTTACACAATTATAATCGTCTCTTTAATACCTTCGAAATGAGTTCAATATTGAATAGTTTTTGACTTAATTATATTATTATATGTTATATATACTGTAAAAAAATATTTTTAATGTTTACGATTTATATTTTTATAGTTATTTATTTATATATATATACTATATATTTTGGGGTTAGGCTGTTCAAATTACACTGTATAATATGTTCTGAATTAATATGTTCTTGGGTTTTAAAAAAATGTATATATACATGTATTAATTCAACCTTAATCTGAGTTTTTGGACAAGAAAGAGGGTAAACAGTTGAAATTTCATTCTAAAACCCATCTTTTTTGGTCTTTTCATGGCTTATGATCTGTCAAATTTGTAGTTTTCTTTATTGGTTTTGAGTGTTTATCTTAAAACTCAAGTTTCTTGGTTCTTTGCTCTTGGTGTAAATCGAACACATTTGTGGAGTCGTTTAAATATGTTGGATTTTAAATTGTCATACAATTTTTTTCATCGATAGTCTGCAATTGGAATCATAACTCTTATTTATTAAAATTGTATTAATATGTAAAGACCAAGTGTAACATATATCATCGTTAAATCTTATCTTATAAAACCAGTGGAACTTCAAAATCGTTAAAATTCATGGCTCCCGCGGGGTACACAACTAGTATATATATAAAGAGAAAGATGAGGAGAGAGAATCAGGTTCATACGAGAATAATAACCAAATAGAGAATAAGAAGACGGTCAAATCACGTGCAAAATCACATATGATTCACACGACTTTGGTTGCAACTTGGGTTCATGAGTCACCTCTGCACACCCTTGTGTTGACCATTAGTGTAAAATCGCATGTGATTTTTCAACTTTTTGTATTATCTTATTTGGTTATCGTTTGTTTGACCTCCCTCTCTTTGTACACACACACACACACACACATATGTACATATATGTACATATATATATATACACACACACACACACACACATATATATATATATACGTGTATATATATGCATATATAGTCGTAGTTATTTTAAGAAGTGGTAAATATTTGAGGAGTAAAGAAGTGATCCTAGACTTTCATGTGGTCAAGAATTACGGCTTTAACTAGTCAAAATTTGCGGTTATGCCAAAAATAGAGGAGTAATTTCGTAACTTCTACAAATAGACGACAAACGAGTTCATATGTGAACCTGTATAATTCATATATTAACTATATGCTCGTATGTGAACCCGTGTAATTCACATATAAACTATTTTAACCAATTAACATATGAGCCATTGTGATTCACATCTGAACTAATTAACTGATTATAAACCAATCTGATTAATATATGAACATATAATTCATATGTGAATCACACGCGTTCACATATGAGCATGCTTGCCACATATTTATAAAAACTACGAAGCTACCACTTTATCTTCTGCGTATCATGCGAGGATTTATCTTGTACTTCATAGTTAAAACCGCAAATATTGGTCAGATAAATGATTACGATCACTTCTTTACTTCTCAAATGAACCTCTCCCTATATGTCTATACTATATTATAAAGCATTTGATAAAAACTCTTAAAAACTATTTTTATGCATAAAGTATTGTTTATTGATGTATATTACTTAAAATTCAATATTACAATTAAATTGTGCGTAAATACAGCTTATTAAAGCTCCATGTTTGAATCCTTGTAAATAACAGCAGATAAACATAATCAAATAAGAATAAACATCTTATTTTAAATATAAAAAAACTAAAATATAATTAAGATAATCATTAAGTCATAAAAAAATACTTAATTATTGTTTTTATAACAACTTGTATTATTAAACCAAAAATAAATTATTTCGTTATTAAGTGTAGATTAAATTATAATAAAAAAATAAATTAAAGAAATTATAAAAAACAAGAACTTTTAAATAGTTAATTTAATACTAATATCTATATTATTTTTTTTCAAAATTTTAAGATATCTTCAAGTTTATATTTATTCAAAAATAAAAACGTTATCGCTTTTTCAAAACAGGAAAACCATTTTATAACATCGACATAAATAAAGAATAAAACAAAACATAATATCGATGTGTATTTTGCTGCATTGTGCAAGTACCTCTCTAGTATATACATACATACATACATACATACATACACATATATACATATACATACAAACATATACATATAGGGGTAAGATCTTTTGTTAACCAAGAATATGGTGTTAACTTTGTGAACTTATTGGACTAATAAAATTCATTTTTTAGTAGATGTTACTTCAAATTATTGATTTGATGATGAAGAGTAAATATGTAATTTTTATGTGTAATTTACTTTTATGGTATTTAATAAGATGTTACAATTTTTATATGTAAGTTACTTTTATGGTAGTTAATGATACTAATAGTTATTCATAAGAATGTGTTCATAATCATAAGATATTCATAAAAATGTGTTCATAGGTGTTTATAACCATAAGACGTTTATAAGATTGTATTCATAACTATATGATGTTCACAAGTGTTCAATATCTTTTGTTAACCATTTGGTGGACCATGAATACATTTATCAAAAACCATTAACAATGAGTACATATGAACCCTGAATATTTGTTCACTCATGAACAATTTTTCGAACATGAATTGGCATAAGGATGTTCATAAAAACTTGTTGATATAACACTTATATGAATTTAAGCATCTGTTCATGAGTGAACAAGTTGAATCTCATATTATTAAAATATTTTCCCAAAATACCCTTTGTAAACATTGTTCACTTATGTTACCTTGCCTCCTTGTGCAATTAATTAAAATTTATGTCAAGAATGATCTCAACCATAAATTTCTAAATTAATGGATAAGATGGGTTCACAAAGTTAACACCATATATTGTGTTAACAAATGAACTCACCCCCATATATATAGAGAGCTTGGTTCAAATGCTAACCCAAACTATTGTGTTAATTTTGTTAACCATTTTCAACCAGTCATAATTTATCTTAGTATTAGGTTCTTATTCATCTTAGAATTTAATGACAAATGTACATATGTAAATTTCTTTTTATGTAACTCCCATATCATTAATTGAGAGTTACGAAATCATAAAATCTCATTATTTGTGTTAACTTATTATTAATCTTGTTATCTTTTAATTATTAATTTTCTATCTCTAATGTTTATGAATTTGTGATTGGTGGAGGAGACCTGTTAGTATAGTTTTCGGTATCGTTCAAATTGACATATACGAAAGATGATGAACATGTGTGACCATATGAACACAAATTCAGATATGTGAACATTCGTACAACCATATAAACAGAACTCGACATATATGAACCATTGTGTCAATTACGAACACAAATTGACATATATGAATACTTGTGTCAATTACGAAAACATATTAACCTGTATGTACAATTGGTATAAATATGAACACATATTGACTCAAATGAACATAGGAAAGATGATGAACATGTGTGACCATATGAACACAAATTCACACATATGAACGCAACTCGACATATATGAACCCTTGTGTCAAGCACGAACACAAATTGACATATATGAACCCTTGTGTCAATTACGAATACAGATTGATATATATGTACAGTTGGTATAAATATGAACACATATTGACATAAATAAACATACGAAAGACGATGAACATGAGTGCCCATATGAACAAATTCACATATATGAACATTCGTACAAGCATATGAATACAACTCGACATATATGAACCCTTGTATTAATTACGAACACAAATTGACATATATGAACCCTTGTGTTAAATACAAACACAGATTGACATATATGAACATTTGTGTCATTTGCGACTTTTTTTTCCATATACATCCTTATTCACATATGAACCATTAACAATTAAAAACTATAGAAGAATATGGTGTCGGGGATCTTGCTGTTGGTTTTGGTTTGATGACGAGATTAATTCCCGAATAGTTACATTGTTATTAATGGGCAGTTACAAAACATCCTATTGTCATTAATAGGCGGTTACAAAACATCTCATTGTTATTAATGGACAACTAATTTTTTTTCCCAAAATACCCCTTGTAAATATTGTTCACTTATGTTACCTTGTTTATGTATGCAATTATTTACACTTTATGTCATGAATGATCTTAGCCACAAATTTCAAAGATCAATGGTCAAGATTGGTTAACAAAGTTAACACAATAATTTGGATTAATAAATGAACTTGCCCCTATATATATATATAGCTTGGTTCAAATGTTAACTCAAACTATTGTGTTAACTTTGTTAACCATTTTCAGCCAATCACAATACATCTTAGTATTAGGTTCATATCCATCTTAGAATTTAATGACAAGGGTACATATGTAATTTTCTTTTTTTTATGTAACTCCTATATCATTAATTTGGAGTTACAAAATCATGAAATCTCATGATTTGTGTTAACTTATTATTAATCTTGTTATTATTTTTTTAATATTGATTTTTCTATCTCAAATGTTTATGAAGTTGTGATTGGTGGAGGAGACCCGGTAGTAAAGTTTTCGGTATCGTTCAAATAGACATATACAAAATATTATGAACATGTGTGACCATATGAACACAAGTTCACATATGAGAACATTCGTATAACCATATAAACGCAACTCGACATATATGAACCATTGTGTCAATTACGAACACAAATTGACATATATGAACACTTGTGTCAATTACGAAAACAGATTGACCTATATGTACAGTTGGTATAAATATGAACACATATTGACCCAAATGAACATATGAAAGATGATGAACATGTGTGACTATATGAACACAAATTTACATATATGAACATTTGTACAACCATATGAACACAACTCGACATATATGAACCCTTGTGTCAATTACGAACACAGATTGACATATATGTACAGTTGGTATAAATATGAACAACACAAATGAATATACGACAGATGATGAACATGTGTGACCATATGGACACGAATTCACATATATGAACATTCGTACAACCATATGAACACAACTCAACATATATGAACCCTTGTGTCAATTACGTGTGTTGGGTTCAAGATTAGTGCTTAAATGTTGTATTCAAGTTTCTCCATTTACTTAGTTTTATTGTAATTAGTTTAGCTTTATTTCTTTAGTATAAATAGTCTTTTCTTGTAAGTGTAATGACACAATTGATTACATAATTAATCAGAGAAAAAGGTGATTTGACAACAATTATTC
>NW_020200788.1:0-8233 GCF_001531365.2 Cynara cardunculus var. scolymus
CCAAGGAAGACATGAACCAGCCAAACCTGATCTTACAACGCTTCCTTGGTTTGGCTTTTGGAGACCTTCTGGCAGCAAGATTGCCCTCTGTGGAGCCGAATGCCAAACTATACCCCATCAAGGAGTTTAGACCTACAGAGCACGAGCATGGCTACAGAAGTCCAAGGCCCCTATCAATGGTCATGCTCAGGTACTTAAGCCACCATGATCGAAAATCCTATAGACGTGCAAAAAGGCGACCAGAACCGGTCTCTGTAACCCTGCCACGAATAGGTGTCCCCTTAGGTGTGGAAATCGAAAAAATGAGATTGGAGGGACGAACGGAGGAGCCAGTAGTGGCTGGTGAGGTGAGAGAGGAACCCCCTAGAATTCCAAGTCCTCCTCGCAAGAAGACGAAGACACAGAAGGGTACCGACTCTTCTGTGAGAAAGTCGAAGAAGAAAAAGAGGACCGTAGAGGAAGAGGGACCAACTGCACCTCTGCCAAAACCTAAGAAGAGGAAAATGAAGAAGGCTGAACCAACAGAGCCTGTGATCGCAGAACCTGTGATCACATAGGCCATCGCAGAAGAAAGCCCGACAGAGGCTGCAGCAACACCCAAACGCAGAAGGTTGCGTAAGATGGTCATCAACGACTCCCCAATAGAACAAATTCAGGATGTTCTGTCGAATATCCAGAAGGAGTTCAGGGCACCAATTGATCAAACTCAGTTGGGGACATAAGTCATCCTAGATGACGAAGAAGAAGAGGTAGATGAGTTAGGTGAGGGCGCAAAAGATGTCAAAGGCACACATCCCAGCCCACCTCCTAGTGCAACCCACATTCCTAGAGGCCCTGTTCTAGAGGGAACCTCTATTGAAGAAGGCATGCACTTGTCGAACCTAAACCAGCCTACCGCCGCAGAGGATAATCTTTCGTCCTCTGTGGATCGCACATATGGGAAACAACAACATACTCCTTCACCCTCTCAAAAGGGTGAAGGTTTTAACAAAGGAGTCCAATCACCCAAGGACTCGATAGTACCCACAAAGACATTTGTTGTCTCTTCACAGAGTGATCAACCAAAACGTGCTTCAGAGGCCCAGGTGAGAACCACAGAGGCAGAGGGTCTAGAACACCTTTTGTCTCCACTAGATCAAAATGTCAGGTTAGGCTCTGAAACTACCGGACACGAGATCTACAGAACACCGTTAGGCTCTCCTCAAGGAGATGTGCGAGGATACGATGGAAGTCCTCGAGCAGGCTACGAAATGCCAGCCACTGAGGGCGCCTCAAGCTCCGAGGCCAAAGGAACACCATGTGTTGGTGGTCCGAGTTCCCAGAATGATTATGTGATAAAGGGGGAGCTTAACGCCTTTGCCACAGAGTTGTTCAAAAAGATGGACGAGTTGCAAAGCTTGTTCATCTCACGATCGCAGCCACAGGATCTATCGCCGCTTACAGAGGCTCTGAAGGAGTTATCCGCCACCACTGCAGAGTTGAAGTCTACGTTGATAACCCTTCAGAGCTCTGTCATTAAGAAGGATGATTTGACAGAGGCCTTCCAAGCGATGTCACTCAACCCCTCCTCCATCAAAACGCTCAAGGACGAACTCACAGAGATGGCCGCCAAATTTGCAGCTGATTTCGTCTCTGTAGGCTACACGAACTACTCATCGTTCAGAGACGAAATCAAGGAGATGTTCTCCTCTGCAGTCACCTATGGWATCGACTYGWCAACCTCAAGGGAAAACATCAATCACTTGGCTACTCGCAGAGAACTGGACGCCATGGTGGATGCCCTAGGGGATTCTGTGACCGGCCATCTCGGAGCACTTAAAATGTAGATTCTCACATCCAATGATCTCATCAAATAATGCACCTCCAAGCTCGTAAAGGAAGGTGACCTCCTTCATGCAGAAGTCCTCAGCACCGTCTCCAAACTCAAATGGGCCACAAAATTTGATGTGATGAATGCCTCTGCGGGTGCCGAGAAGGTGATAGAGAAAATGTACAAGGCGGCCACTAAGATTTTGCGTCGTTTGAGGAGGGCTCCCCTAACTTCATGCAAGGCTGATGCCATCCAGAGCTGTGACGATCATAAGGGTGATGATGATCGTCATGAGGGGGAGAAGAAGGAGGAAAAGAAGAAGGCCAAGGCCCCAGAATCTAAGAAGAAGACATCCGCCAGAGCACCTGCCATAGGTGTAAAGGTTGGAGAGTCTACAACTACTGACAAAGGCAAGAAAAAGGCTGCAGGGCCTAAAGGCAAGGGAAAGGCCATAGCTGTAGAATCTTCAAAGAAAGGGTCTTCATCGAGCACATGAACTCCAGAGCCAATTAATGAAGAAAAATATGCTGATGACCCTGAGCTCCTCAAAGTATTGAAGATTTCTCTGGCAGAGGCTCAGGCTAAGAAGGGCAGAGTGCCTATGCACCACAGAGAATGCGAGGCCACAACATCCTTTTTCCCACAAGTCCAAACAACGTCCACGGGTACGTTTGATGCCCTGCAAGGAACCGTTAAGCCCATCCTTGCAGAGGGATCGACCCAGAGGCCAATTCTGCAAGAAGAAGAAGAATAAGAACAGAAGATGCCAGAGTCTACAGAGGGAGGACGGGTCTCTAAAATTCTTGAATCTATGAGCAAGATTCCAAAGCAAAACATTTGCACAGAGGCTGTCACTACCCCAGAAGGAATTCTTTTTTGGAAGTACTCTGTAACAGACACAGAGCCACCATATGACCCAGAGCTCACTGATATCCCCTCTGCCGTAGCCAAATTCCACTTCTCCAGGTTAACAAGGCCTCGTGAGCAGGTCTTCTCGCGCCACATGATCACTTCTTTGGTGACAATCTCACCAAGGACTCTGTTAAAGAAGACCGTGCTTTACTCACAGTACGTTGTGAGGAGAGAAGACGGAAACATCTATACGTTCACTGATGCAGATCTTCATAACCTCTGCGTGTATGATGTCATATATATGCACAAGATCCTTAACATCTACGTGGAGAGGAGGAAAACATACCAAATTTCTCTCAAGAGGCTGATWGAAGTTATGTGTGCGCAAGTGATGTATTATAGCCAGAAGGATTTTGAGTTGGCCATGAGATTAGCACAGAAGAATTTAAAGATCACTCCTCCTTACAGCAGGCCTAATTTGGTATCTAAGTACTATCCAAACACCATTCTACACAATCCCATTTTTGGGTTTGTGTATTTGGACAAGGATGAGCTACTAAGATTCTTCGACCCAACAGAAGCTCACAAGTATTCATCAGAGACGTTTGACTTGATCTTCAAGTGTTTAGTGGGAGAGGTGGATAGAATACATTACAGGATTGGTGAAGTGTCTCCTCTCTTGGACGCAATTAAAGCTCAAATTAACTTCAGAGAGTTCATCTTCAATGTCTACAGAAGAATCAAGTCAGATTTTGTTTACGYAGTAGACGACTTCCCAGAGTCTATGGTTTAATTCTATTCTGTTCCAGAACCCGGCCTATGCTTTAATTTTTGTCATTTAAGTTTTTGTAATTCTTTACATTGTAATTCCTTTTATTGTAATTGTAAACCTTTCAGAGGATGATGTTTTATCACCTCTTGTTTTAATTTCAATCAAGTCATGTCCCTGCACTTAAATTTCATTATTTACTTTTTCATACTTAGAGGGAGATTGTTAGCTCTCTTTTCTTTAAATGTAAATGTATGGAAAAAGTAATACTACAAGGGTTGACAGTAGATGATTTGTCACAGAAGACCACAGAGGACCAATAGCAGAAKATGCTCAAGCGTACAAGTCCCAAGTGACAGAACATCTGTTGTGTCTCACAGAGGTTCTAGAAACTAGTCCTCTGGAAAGACAATGCTTCAAGACAAAGACGACAGAACCTTTGTCGTGTCTCACAGAGGTTCTGGAAGATTTCTTCTGCGTCAAGTGTGCTCTCAAGTTATATCCAGCAGAGTCTCTGTGATGTCTCACAGAGGGTCTGCAACATGTCTTCTGTCTAGATCTTCTTTAGTTGTTTTACTTAGGTCTTTTAGCTGCTCGTGCTTATCACGTGTTCTTGTCTATAACTTATTTTGATCGAATGGCTTAGATTATTTTACTTTAGGTCGTGCCAAAAAACGGTTATTGACTTGTATAAATAGCAGCGTAGGCCCTTGTATTTCGGTGTGCTTCAGTATTGTAATTGTTAATATTTTCATCTAATTGAAAATCATTTGAAGCTCTCTCTTGTGTTCATCATTAATCTTCATATGTGTTATTATTGATTTCTACTTTGGTTGATTATTATTATTTCTGCTGCAATCTTATTGTTAAACAGATCATCCAAGTAAGTAATCTTTACCAAGAATCTGAGTTAATCGATCCAACATACTTCTATCTTTTTGATGAACAATATAATTTGTTCAGGTGCTTCACTTTTGGATATGAGAAAGAAGACCCAAGTGTATGTAGAGTACTCATCAAAAATTACAAGTGTATACTTTTTTCCAGCAATAGATTGCACGTTCACTGGACCAAAGAGATCCATGAGCAATAGCTGAAGTGGAGATGTCACTGAAGAGATTTGCTTGGACTTGAAGCTAGGTCTTGTCTGTTTTCCTTTTTCACATGCTGAGCAAAGAGATTCCTTTGCAACTGTGTGTTGACGAAGACCAGCGACGAGATCATTTCTAGACAACTTGCTGAGTGTCTTGAAGTTAAGATGAGAAAGCCGTTTGTGCCACAACAAGTTGATATCTGACGAAGCGTTAGAGAAAAAACAACTATTCTCAGTGAGAGGAGAATCCATGTTGATAAGTTAGACATTCTCTAGACGAGAACCAATTAGAGAAACTTTATCATCCTTGTCAAAGACGTAGCATGAATTCTTACAGAACCTCACTGTGAAACCGTTATCACACAGCTGACTGATGCTGAGAAGATTGTGCTTGAGACCTTCAACATATGCAACACGCCTGAATGTGGTTGCGCCGTTGGTTAATATACCAAAACCTTTGGTATATCCTTTTCCGTTTCCTCCGAAGGTCACAAAAGGGCCTCTTTCATCCTTGTAGTCGCTAAGCAGAGATTTATCTCCAGTCATATGTCTTGAGCATCCACTATTAAAATACCAAATGCCTTTGACTTCCCTCACAAGGGAACAATTTAAAAATTCTTTGGTACCCATTATATTTGGGTCCAACAATGTTAGAGGCAACATCCACTGAAACTGAAGAATCAGTGTAAGTAGAAGGCTTCACTAAACCTGAAGAAGAGGCTTTAGTGGAATTAGAAACAACATCTGACGCTAATGGAATAGAGTCAGTAGGTGTCTTCACTAAGCTTGACGAAGGGGCTTCAGCGGTTAGAGGAACAACAACACCTTACGCTGAAGATTTAGTGTTATTAGTTGTCTTCACTGATCCCGAAGAGGAGGATCCAATGGATTTTTTCACCTTAGTTGTTTTAACAACCTTAGTGGTAGATTTCGCCTTGGTAGATTTCTCAGCCTTGGCTACTTTTCTGCCTTTGGCTGGGGGACCAGCCTTGGCGGCAGAAGGATACTTACAGGCAATATGTGTAGTTTCACCACAGTGTCTACACTTCCTATAGCTGAAGCTAGCTTTAGGGTCAGGAAGTACTAGAGTGGAAGAGGGACAAGCTCCAAGGATTCTCTTCTCATTTGTTCTAGGAGGAAGTTTTTAGGATTTGGAGTCCTTAGGTGAAACATTCACCTTGTGTTCAGACTTAGATTTCTGAGAAGATTCAGATATCTTGTTCCCCGAAAAAGAAGAAGGTGCCCAAGCTGAAGGAATAGATTTAGATCTATGTGATTTGTTAGCCTTCTTAGGAAGATGTTCTGTGATAATGGACTTATCTTTGTCATTGCAACCTGAACTCAAAGGAGTTCCTTCAAGATGACTCTTATTAAGAGAATACTGAGAGGAAGAAGTGTCATGAATAGAAGAGACGAAGGTACAAAAGTTGAGCATGGACCTATCTGTGACACTATCTTCGTGATCATAGAAAAATCCTAGACCAGTCTTTATCTTGGCAGGGATCTGAGCGTTAATAATCTTAGAGGCTTTGATAGAGGCTTTGCACCATCCTTCAATGGTAGTCTTTTCAGCCATGAGTTCAGCAATTGCTTGTTCATGCTCAACAATAGCCTATTCGCGTTCAATAGTGATGGTCTAGTTTACAATGACCTCATCTTTAAGATCTTCTTCGATCTTAGTCATTTCTTTGATCTTGGAATGACAAATCTTCAATTGTTCTTGAAGATCAAGATTAAGCATTTCTGCTTTAGATTTTCCATTCATGGGATTGTAAAGGTCAACCGTCAACGTATCTAATGCTGATAGGCTAGAAGAAGAAGAAGAAGATGGTTCATTCAAGAGACATACCTGAGTACGAGAGGATGATGAGAGATCATGAGAGGTTGACGTCTTAGAAGTTTCTTCCTTAACATCCTTGGCTATTAAGAAAAGATAAGTCATGTCTTCCTCATCAGAGGATGATTCATCAGAAGAATCAACCTAGTCATGCTCTTCAGCTGTAAGACCTTTCGCCATTCGCTGGGAAGTATTCATCTTCTTATATTTCTCCTTCATCTTCAAATATTTATCATCTTTAGCTATGAAGGAGGATGGGATTTTCAAAGATGGCATCAAAGTCTTCTTTGATCTGCACTCATCTGTAAAGTGACCTTTACGATGACAGTTGTAGCAGAATGCTGAAGCCTTGTCAATAGTATCTGACTTTGGCTTTTCCTTAATGGTCAACGTGGGAGATCTATGGAAATTACTTTTCTTGATGAACCTTCTAAACGACTTAGTTAGAAGCTCTAGTGATTCATCAAAGTCTGCAAGGTCAGACTCTGACAAATCCTCACAGTTAGTAGAGTCTAACTCCGTTATGGAATAGAAGAGGAAGAACAGAAGAAGAAGAAGAAGAAGAAGAAAATGGGAGCTCAACTGAATAATTTTCATAGATCAAAGCTAGCGGAGAGCTTTTCATGTCTCTGGAATCCTTAATTAGATTTTTCTCCAGTTGTCGAGACTGCTCGTGATTGAGCAGTATCCCATATAAAGAGCTAAGAGAGTTGGAATATTCCCCGCCAACTGTCCTTAAATAAATTAAAAGATAATTAAACCTTAGTCAAAGTTTTAGATTTGGAATATTCTCTGCCAACTGTCCTCAAAACAATTTAAAGGCAATTAAACCTTTGATGTATTTCAGACAACGTTTCAGTCTTTCCATAGAGAACTTTTGTATTGTCTTACTCAGTTTATCTTACTCGATTCTTGTACCTGAGAGGTACCTTCATATTGAACACAAAGAGTGTCCCAAGCTTCATCACGGAGTGATAGACCTCGTAAGGAAGAGACATAGCTATTATATATCTCGCACGAGTATCTATAGCTATCTTCTTCTTATCTTCTTCATTCCACTGATGAGGGAGCTTAGGAATCTGCCGTTCAAGAATCACGGTAGTCGTAGCTGTTTCAGGAACAGCTGGAGATATACCATATGGAACAAAAGGTCCTTTTTCTTTATAATGTAGAATTTCAGAATCCACACCTTCCAAGAAGAGAGACATCTGATTTTTCCAAAGACTGAAGTTGTCTCTGATAAATCGGGGAGTTTTGGCAAGGGATCGATTGTTGTGAAAGTTTGTGCTTGTGTTTTGCAAAGTCATTTGAAGAGCAATAAAATTATCTAGAAAGAGAGATAATAAAATGCAGAAAAACAACTAAACAATAAGAAAAGACAACATTGCTCTGATACCACTTGGTGGTCCCAGCCGGGTCTAGAAGTGTTTTAGACGAAGAATTTGTAAAAGGTGGGGATGAATACAAACACTATAAATTTTTTATTTAAAAATATATATTGATAAAGAAAGGTCAATACAAATTTTTTTAGATTGTATGTGAAAATAGACAAGGTAAAGATAACCTATCTAAAACAATTTAAGCTTTACACATAGATATACTGAGCAAAATAGAAAAGATTTGCTGAAAGATAAAGAGAGAAAGAAGTTCTTCTTGGGTAAGAACTTTTAGAATACTTGAGAGGGATTTTAACTTGATTGAAGATAAGTGATAGGATTTATTAACTCAGTTTTGGATATTAATCACTTACTCTGGATGATCTATTTGACAGTATTAGTGCAGCGGAAGCAATAAGAACAAGAAGAGTAATAATCAATGAAGAACACAGTTGATGAATGAAGAACACGAGAGAGAAGCTTCAAATGATTTTCA
>NW_020200788.1:8378-11108 GCF_001531365.2 Cynara cardunculus var. scolymus
ACCCTCTGTGAGCCATCCCAGAGGCTCTGCTAGATGTGACTTGAGAGCACTTGATTCCAGAGGATCATCTTCCAGAACCTCTATGATAGACAACAGAGGTTCTGTCATCTTTGACTTATATGCTTTGATTACAGAGGACCAGTTTCCAGAACCTCTATGGTAGACAACAGAGGTTCTGTCACACTTCACATGTACGATAGAACACCTTCTGTTGTTGGTCCTCTGTGGTCTTCTGTGGTGGAACCTCTTCTGTCAACACTTGCAGTATTTACTTTTTCCATACTTTTACATTAAGAGAAATGAGAGCTAACAATCTCCCCCTAAGTATGAAAATGTAAAATTGGAAATTTAAATGCAAGAAATGACTTAATTGAAAGAAACTACAAGAGGAGATAAAAGAACATCCTCTGAAAAGTATTACACGAATTAAGAGAAAATTACAAAATTGTGAAATATAGGCCAAAAGCTGTACAGAAGGTTTATCAAACGACAGATTCTGGAAAATTGTCTACTGCGTATAGCATATCCGACTTCATCGTTCTGTAGACGTTGAAGATCCATTCTCTGAAGTTGATTTGYATTTTGATCGCCTCCAAGATGCGAGACACTTCGCTCAACCTTAGATRTCCTTTGTCCACTTCTGCCGCTGCTCTTCTGAATATCCATTCTAGCGTCTCTGTTGAGTACTTGTGTGATTCTGTTGGATCATAGAACCTTAGGATTTCATCCTTATCCAAATACACAAACCCAAAAGTAGGGTTGTGAATAATGGAGTTTGGATGATACCTAAGTATCGAACCAGGCCTGCTGTAAGGAGGGGAGATCTTTAGATCTTTTTGGACTAACCTGACTGCGAGCTCGAAGTCCTTCTGGCTGTAATATCTTACTTGTGCACGCATGACCTCAAGCAGCCTTCTGAGCGATATTGAGTAGCTTGACCTCCTCTCCATGTAGATGTTGAGAATTTTGTGCATGTAGATGACATCAAACACACAGAGGTTGTGGAGGTCAGCGTCTGTGAATGTATACAGGTTGCCATCTTCCCTCCTTACTACATACTGAGCATAGAGCACCTTCTTCTTTAGCATTGTCCTAGGAGAAATTGTCTCTAGGGAGGTGATCATGTGCTTTGAGAAGACTTGCTCACGAGGCCTTGTGAGCTTAGAGAACTGGAACTTGGCGGCGGTAGAAGGGATCCCTGTAAGCTTTGGATCATAGGGAGGCTCTGTGTCTACTGCAGAGTACCTCCACACTTGAATTTCTTCCAAAGTAGTAACGGGCTCTGTTCTGACTTTTGGCAATGGAATCTTGCTCATAAATTCGAATATTTCAGACACCCTTCCTACCGTGGCGGACTCTGGCACCTTGGCTTCTTCTTCTTCCAGAATTGGCCTCTGGGTTGACCCCTCTGCAAGGATGGGTTTGACGGTTCGTTGTAGAGCATCAAACGTACCCATGGACGTTTCTTGGACTGGTGGGAGTTGTGATGAAGGGCCTTCTCCTTCTTTGTGAGGGATGGGGCCTCTACCCTTCTTGGCTTGAGCCTCTGCCAGGGATGCCTTTAAAGCTTCAAGGAGCGCTGGGTCGTCTCTGTAATCTTCTTCGTTTATTGGCTGTAGAGTCTCTGTACTAGACGACGACCCCTTCTGTGGTGACTCTACAACTTTGCCTTTACCTTTGCCTTTAGGCTCTGGTGCCTTTTCCTTGCCTTTTGAGAACAAGACAGCTGTTGAGTCCACGATCTTGACGCCTCTGGCAGGAGTCTTCTTTGGCTCTGGCTTCTTCTCCCCCTCATGACRATCACGATCATCACCTTCTTGATCGTCATGGTTCTTTTTTGCTTCTGCCTTGCATGTATCCAGGGGAGCCTTCTCCAACCTCTGCAAAATTTTGGTGGCCGCCGTTTTCATCTTCTTAATTGCCTCATTCGCAAGTTCAGAGGCGTGATTAATGTCGATCTTTGTCGACCATTTCAGCTTGGAGACGCTTCTGTAGATCTCGCTTCTGAGGAGGTCACCCTCTTTCACGAGTTATGATGTGCAGTCTTTGATCGCTGTATTGGAGGCACGGGCCTCTTTGAGAAGACGGTCTGTATGCTTGCACACGAGATTACYYAGAGCTTCAACCATGGCATCAATCTCTCTACGGGTAGCTAGGTGATTGATGTTGGCCCTTGAGGACTTGGTATCAATACCGTATGTTACCGCAGAGGAAAACATCTGCTTGATTTCGTCTTTGATAGAGGGCCGTGTACCCCGCATAGATGAAGTCGGCAGAGAATTGGGCCGCCATCTCTGAAAGTTCTGTCTTCAAGGTCTGGATGGAGGAGGGGTTGAGGCTTAGAGCTTTGAATGCCTCTGTGAGATCATCCTTCTGAAGACTTGAAAGTGTAGACTTGAATTCTGCTGTGGTTGAGCTCAACTCCTTCAGAGCCTCTGTTATCGGTGAAAGGTCTTCTGCCATCGATCGGGAGATAAACAAGCTTTTCAACTCGTCTATCTTATTGAATATTTATGTGGCAAAGGTTTTAAGCTCCCCACTTTGTCACATACATATCCTGGGAACCTAAACCACCAACACATGGTGATTTAGTAGCCTCGGAGCGTGAGGCGCCCTCAGCGACTGGTATTGCGTAGTCTGCTCGGGGACTTCCACCAGATCCTCGAATATCTCCCAAAGGAGAGCCTAATGGTGTTCTGTAGATTTCGTGCCTTGTAGGTTCAGAGCCTA
>NW_020200788.1:11948-13899 GCF_001531365.2 Cynara cardunculus var. scolymus
CCTGAATCCACGTCTATAGGCTTTTCTGTCTTCATGGCTAAGGAACCTGAGCATGGCTCTTGATAACGGTCTAGGGCTTCTGTACCCTTGCTCATGCTCAGTGGGGTGAAATTCCTTGAATGGGTAGAGCCTTGCATTTGGCTCCACAGAGGGGAGTTTCGTGGCTAATAAATCACCAAAAACCAGACTAAGGAAACGTTGCAGGATGAGGTTGGGTTGGTTCATGTCCTCCTTGGCCATTTTCTGTGCTTTGACCTTCGATTTCTCGCCCCTCTGACTCGCGCATTTCTTCATGTTTAACCCGACTATATCCTCGAAAATTAGATGCGTGTAATCCAAAGGAAGGTTGAAGTATATCCCATAAACGATGGATATCATCGCATGTGAAGTTTGATCGTGACTGCCCACCTTCCCTGTCAAGCAGCTGTTGACAATGGAAAACAGGGTGTTCCAGACTTGGGGCAGTCCTTTGCGCCTAAATTGAGTCCTCTTGGTTATTGTGGTCGCATAAGAGTGAAATTCCAGGAATTGTATCAATTCCTCGTCTGTGGGTGTCGCAACATAGGCATTCAGGTTAAGGTCCTCCAAGGTGGGCAAATGCAGGGCAGTTCTCAAAATTTCCACATTAAGTTCTAAGGGAACCAGGGATTTGTTGACAGGGTGTGAGGCATATCCAACAATGGTTAACCCAGAATTATCAAGGGTTGTGATACAGGAATTGAGGAGAAATTGGGTTAAGTAGGTTTCAGGGGTAGGCTTAGTGGCAGATAGGGCAAAGAAAAGTGGGTGGTTTCTTAAAATTTCAAGTAACGGAAAAGTGAAGTCGGGAAAACCTGTAGAAGAAGGAGCAAAATAGTAGTTGTTTGGCTTCTTGACTAGGACGATTTCTCATATTTGTTTTGAACAAACGACAGTGCGTGGGATGTGAGAGCTTGAGCTTGGGTCACTTCATTGTCGCTTGAGACGTTTACTGATTGGGCTGAAGCAGATGAAGAAGACATGGTATCAGGTTGCAGGTTTATGCTTTGAGAAATCACAAGATGCAGGTTCGACTGAGTGTTTTGGAGAGTGGTAAAGGTTTAATTGTTGGGGGGAAGGGGTATTTATAGGGAGGGATTTAAAAATGAACCGTTTTATTGACGAAAGGTCGTGATGAGTGGTTTTGGGTTGAAACGGCTCAAAAAGGTATGACATGCTGTGTTGGGAAGACGCACGATTGATGACGTGCGCCCCCTTTTCTGACACGCGCGTGTAGGTTCTAACCCTTATCCACAGAACCACGCGCACCATATCAATAGAAGAACTATTAAGAGAGTTCTTTCAGAGGACTAAGGGTAACAGAGCCTCAGTGATATGTGACAAGTCTTCTTATAATGTTACACCTTTTTTTATTACGTAAACGGTTTTAAAAATCCACAGAGAGATGATTACTTGCTCAGTTCAAACTCACAGAGCCTCTGTTAGAAGCGCCAGAGGTTCTGATGAGTTGACCTCTGAGAACAAGATACTTCAAAAGTTTTGGCACCTTTTGTGGTTTGATTTTCAATTAAAATGTTCCCCCTCTGAGCCAGCTTCCTTGGCTCCCCCTAGAACAAAAACCATTTAAAATCCTAAGAAGAAGTGTCTACAGAAGATCCGTTCAAAGAGCCTCTGTAATCAGTCACAGAGGTTCTGTGAAAAGACTTCTGCGATTAAAACATTTTTCTTCCTCACAAGGTTTTATCATTTTAAAAGCAGATACTCCCCCTTGAACCTTGCAAGCTTCTGCTAGATTAAACCTGTTATACTAAGAAATCAAGTGAAAATATTATTCAAGAAATGAAATTATATAAAAAAATAAACTATATACAGAAGTGAATAAAGAATTAAGACAACCAATAACTAGGACTCTGGACAAGTCATTCCTATTTTCTCTATAAGAAAATTAAATCTTTTCTCATCTAGGGCTTTA
>NW_020200788.1:16464-17753 GCF_001531365.2 Cynara cardunculus var. scolymus
TTTTCATTAAATTTCTCAAAGAAGGGTACAAAGATTTTGTTTTTCGAGCCCTTTTTAGGTACGGGTCTCTCATTATAAGTTTCCTTTCCTATTCTAGGCTTTGTTTTCAAATTCTTTTTAAAATCCTTCTGTATTGTCCCTCCTTCGGTTTTCTTGCACTCACTGAAACAGAAGCATTGTTAGACAGAGGCCATTTGTTCAATTGCTGCCAAGTGTAAATAGGCTTCTGTGTTTTAGAGACAGAACATTGAGAATTACTTTGTTTTCGAATTTCTTTCTTTCCTTTCTCAAGATCAATAGTAGTCTCTACAACTCGTGTAGGACTAACCTTGAGATCTGAGACATCTTCATGCTTAGACGTTGCTTTTCCAGAGAGCTCTGTGTTAAAAACCTTTTTAAGAAGAGACTCATTTGCATAAGGCTCTGTAATAAAAGTTGAAAAGAATTCCAGAGCCTCTGCGGACAATTTTCATTCAAGAGGCTGACCAAAAGGAGTGTTTTCTTGAGAATCTGGTTGACCAAACTTGAAAATTCCTATATGACCATGTCTCATAAACTTCCTTGGAATGGAATTCTTCTTTGCAAAAGGTGAGAAGGAATCAATATAGTTTTCATAGGCAATATTTTCCATAGATAAACACGGTTTTGTGTTTGGATCAACCAACAGCCTTCTCCTCTTGAAAATGGGCTTAGTTTTAGAAAATTTTCTTTTCAAATTGTTTGAGGATCTAATGGTATTCTCTAGAGTTTTGTTTGATTTGAAACCGGGTTTATTAYCAAATTCCAAGAAACCTAGACCTCTTCTGCCCAAATTGACCTTAATCTTTTTGTAAATGTTTTGAGCCTCTTGAAATTTCTTAATTTTTAGCTCTCCTTAACAGAAGTAATATTGCATTTCTCATGCTCCATCTGCCTTAACTTTTCCACCTTAGTTTTTAAGTCTTTTTCAACCTTGGCAAGCTTTTGTTTTGAAGAATTTTCTAAGTTTATAAACTTGGATTRYGCTTCTTCGAACATTTTAAAAAATCGATTTCTTTCCTCTGTGAGCAGAATTACTTCTTTTTCACAGAGAGAAAGTTTTTCTTTAGGACTGAAATCCTTCAAATAACATGAGTCGAGGTTATCGATGATCTCTGTGAAAAGATCAATAGATTCAAAAGAGGAGGAAGTAGAAGCCTCTTGGTCGTTCCTGTTAGAGGAGTCTGGCTTGATGTCTGCCATCCCACAGAAGAGCTCGTCCTCTGTGTCCGAGTCTTCCCACGCGAGAAGACCCTTCTGTTCGTCTTCGT
>NW_020200788.1:18268-19509 GCF_001531365.2 Cynara cardunculus var. scolymus
ACTCTCTAGTGATCAAGGCAAGAGTTTTCATCATCTCCTTCATGGAGACTTCTTCCTCAGAGCTGTCATCACTCTCTGCAATCAAAACTTTCTTCTTCTTCTTCTCCTTCTCTTCCTTTTGTGCCTCATTTCCCTTCCTAGAGCATCCGTCCTCTGAAACTAGAGCCAGAGGGCCACCGTAGTTCTTCTTCATCTGCAGAACTTGTGGCTCTTGGCTCTTAAGAGAGCCAAATAGGTCTGCTAGAGTCCACAATTCCAGGTCTAGGGTGGCTTTCATGGACATTGTGAGATGCATCCATTCAACCCCAATGCTTTTCAAGAATAAAGAGTTATTCTCTTCTGCCGTTCTCGTGACACCATACCTCTTGCTGTTGTTGATTAACGTGTTCAGTCTCGAGTATGTGTCCGACAGTGACTCTTCGTCTTTTGCCTTGAAGCTATGATACTCATCGATGCAGATTGATCGATTGTTTTTAAGCGTTTTCCTTCCTCCTTTGATTTGCTTCTCCAGTTCTGCCCAGATGTCCATGGACAGTTGACAATGATCAATGCACTTGAAGATTTCATTAGGAATAGCCATAATCAACAATCRTTTRCATTTACTTCCTAACTCGACCATGATCTTGTCCTCATCGCTCCAATTCACCTCAGGACATGGTTCATAGTGCTCGGGAATTTCTGGTGTAGTTCCAGTTGCTGGTACTCTAGGAATTAAATTCATGGGAACATTGGGAGGATTGTACAGAAATTCACAAATCCGTGGATGAATGCCTTCCAGAAAATTTACCATTCTAACTTTCCACTGTGGGTACTCCTCACGTATGAGCGTGGGAGGTTTCGATTGTGAACCAGTGCTCATAAAGGAAGTATTGGCGAGATTCAACATTGGTAGAAGAAGAAAAATAAGAATAAGAAGAGAACAGATGACATAGTGAAAAACAGGGTAACCGGAAGAAGACGACTGTTGTTCTTGAGCGAATGAAGATTAATACCAAGAACAGAATAAATCAAATTAGAATTTGATTCCTGCTCTGATACCAATTGATAGGATCGATTAACTTAGTTTTGGATATTAATCACTTACTCTGGATGATCTATTTGACAGTATTAGTGCAGCGAAAGCAATAAGAACAAGCAGAGTAATAATCAATGAAGAACACAGTTGATGAATGAAGAACACGAGAGAGAAGCTTCATATGATTTTCAATTGATTGAAAATGTTTACAATACAATATGGAAGC
>NW_020200788.1:19974-28451 GCF_001531365.2 Cynara cardunculus var. scolymus
GAGGACCAGTTTCCAGAACCTCTGTGGTAGACAACAAAGGTTCTGTCACACTTCACATGTACGATAGAACACCTTCTGTTGTTGGTCCTCTATGGTCTTCTGTGGTGGAACCTCTTCTGTCAACACTTGCAGTATTTACTTTTTCCATACTTTTACATTAAGAGAAATGAGAGCTAACAATAAGCAAAAGGGTTCTTTTAGATGTGTGCATATATGCTTGTATTCTCTGCATGAAGAGAACACTCATCTATTATTACCCATTGCATTAAATGCAATTCAGAAGGATTTGAACATGCGTCAATATTTTAGAGGAAAGCTTTTCCTTTGCTATAGTGAATAGTATAATTGTCTATTCATGAGCATGCATCCTTTCATGGAGTTGGTGGGCACTAGAGTCGACTAGTCGGCTCCGTACAGTACTATACTCAAGAAAGGGTATGGGTTTGTCCTTTGTGTGTGGAAGGACAAGACCAAAACAATCTTGCACAACAAGCTTCATTTGATCGCTGAATGTTGGAATAACACTAAAGGTTTCTTTAGCATTTGCTGAGGCTTGGACAATTTTCACACATATGTTGACGAGGTTGTAATCACTAAAAACCGCTTCAGATCATGAACACGCCAGTCACTAATCTTCAGTTTTAGTCTTCGACTTTCACTGAAGGTTCTTTGGTGTGAGTTATGCCTTCTTAAACAAACTCAGTGATGATCGCTCGAACTAAAAGAACAGAAACATAATAATTCCAAAGGTAAAAGAGATTGTCATCAAATCAATGACAGAGAAAATCAACAGTCTTCTTTTGGAGCAGTGCATGAAAGTCTTTCAATGCCAAGTTCCAATGCAATATGATAATCATTCTTCACTTTATACTTCACAAAAGTTCCCATCGTCTCTAAGATCCACTACAACAAAATTGGGTTTATAGGACACCCCAATCTCTAAGCGTTCCAATAGACTACTTTATAGGACTTAACTTATAGGACCAAAATATAAAGTGACCTATCTAAAGGTGTTGTAATAAATATATATGACACTTTTGGACGTGTTAACAAGTATTTTAGGACATTTTTAATACAAAGTGTCGGATTAGCATCTTTATAGGACACTTTTGAGAAATTTTCCTATAAACTTAAGTTCTTATAGGACACTTGTTTTTATTGGACATTTTTTCAATAGTGTCCTATAAAGTTGCTAATGAGACGCTTTATATTAAAAGTGTCCTAAAAAACTTATTTTGACGTCAAGAAACATCATATAAACTTATTACAACACCTTTAGATAGGACACTTCATCTTTTGGTCCTATAAACTAAGTCCTATAAAGAGGTCTATTGGGACACTTAGAAATGGGGAGTGTCCTATAAACCTGATTTTGTTGCTGGGATCACTCTTCGTGCCAGCCTGTACCTTATCCCATGAGAATGTCGTTGAGTCGTGTGACCATACAAGTCAATCAAGTCCCATCGATTGAGATTGATTAGATCATTATCATTTAAGACACAGATCATCCCATGAGCATGTTCCACGGTATACTTGATGTATTGATTGCTTTGTTGGCAATGGTCCGCATCTTGATATCATGAACCATCTTTATCCCATCATTTGAGAAAAAGACATGTGGTGGTTGGGTGAGTTACCTTATGAACCCGTGTCTGTATGGGTAAGAGGTGGTTCTGGTTGGGTAGGTTATGTATGGATCGTTTCTGGTTAAGTGGTGACAGGTTCTGGTTACCTGGTTTCTGGTTGTATTTTTGATGGAGGTGGTGTAGGTGATGGAGTGAAAGGAATTTGAGCATTTGGTTGTGTGGGTGATGGTGTGGTTGAAGGTTGTGTTTGGAGAGGTGATGAAGAGGTCACTAATATTGGTGAGGATTCATTGGTTGGTGGTGATGGGTTGGTTGATGAGGGATCGGATGAGGGAAGTGGTACTTTAGCTAAGGGTACAAGTTTTGCTATTGGGGTTACAATGCCTGCAGCTGGATCAGAGGTTGATGATGCAAAAATAATCGTTGGAAAGTTAAGTGTATTCACCGTATTTACTTTATCATAGGGCTGAGCCTCTGGTTCCCATGCTTCTAGTTCAGCAGTTGGTTGAGGAGATGGAGCTTGTGCTGGTGGAGGTGGAGCTGATGCAGTGTCCATAGGGGTGGTAGAAGGTGTCTCCCCCTCATGAGGACTTAGACCGTGATCATCGGGGTCTTGGTCGTCATTCCTTGGGCACTTGGAGAATCTTCTTTCGTAGCATGGCGACATACATTTGGAGAGCCATCTATCGTTGATCTTCCTCCCCTCACGAAGAAGAGTCTTGTTCGCTCTTTTTCTTGAGCGAGCCATTTCTTAAAGAGTGACGGCTGGTTCGACGACTTTCGTTACGAACATGGAATTAATCTCGTTGAACTTCGAGATCAGTGCCTTAGTGAGGGTGCGGAGATCGACTCGGGTAACCATATCTTGAGATGGGGGATTGGTGGTGGAGGTGGTTGGGATGGAGATGGAGGAAATTAAGTCCCTTATCTCTTCAGCAAAATAGCTAAGAGTTTCGTTGGATGGGGGTGCTACAGAGGAAGAAGGGGCAGTAGGTGCTAGCATGATATAATGAATGGTGGTGGGGAGAGAGGCAATGGAAGTATTGGTGGAGGATATTTGTGAGGTTATGATGGCTATGGATGCATCGGTGGCTATGATTTGGGCGGATAGAGAGGCAAGCGATGCATCAACAAAATCAAGTCTGATGACCATATGATTGTTATGGTAGTTATGATGTTTGGTCACCAGACATTGGAGGGATTGAAGGCGAGTGGTGTTCTCCCTAGATTGAGCATCAAGAAAGGCGATGGATTGCTGAAGTTGGGTTATATCTTGGGTGGGGGTGGATTTAGCAACCCTCAAGATTGTGAGTTTTAGGTCTTCCAAGGACCGCTAAATTGAGTCGGCAAAGGCTTGGAACTCAGTCTTTGTGACCAAATCAGCCATTGGGGTAACCCCTACGGCAATGGATGATGTAGGTTGAGCCTCTGTTTTGGAGGCACCTCCATTGATGCCTGTGTTAATGTTGGGCAAAAGAAAACTTGCACCCCGTCCTTGATAGCCTTCTAAAGAAGAGCTATCTCGGGGTGTTTCAATAGGTGCTTCATCATCTTCGGATTCAGAGTCCGGTGAAGAGAAGTACCTATGTTTCCCTGTCGATAGATTAAGTATCGAAGGGCTGCGTGTGTGAAAAGGAGATATCTCTGAACGATCTAATATGAATTCAAAGGAAGAAGCAATGAATGCTTCTGAGTATGTGGAAAGTGTCGGGCCCTGAGGAGAAGGGGCCCTTATTTCTTCATCACGTCTCTGTTGAGAGGGAAGTGATGGATGATGGGGTTCCTCAGCTTCATTTTGTCCACAGACCCGAAGAGTGGCCTCTGGATAGCTGGTATGGGTAGGGTTCGTACTGGGTAGTTCTTCTTCAATATCCCTTAGGCCTTGGTCGCTAAGGATACTGGATGTGGTGGCCTGGGGAGTTGGGTGTGGGGAGGCATGAACTGGGCCGAGGGAGGTGGAGGACTATTATCATCATCAGAATCATTATTGGATTGAATCCTCTCGCCTTGGGATCCCTCGCTTGTTTGAGGGGTAGGCTCTATATGCTCTTGGGTAGCTGGTCGCAGCTGTCGTACCAGCGTGGCATTTTGGGAGGCCCTAAGGGTTGCGAAGGTATCTGGTATCACGTGAAGCATTGCCCTTCAAAATGGATTTTCATCTGGATAGCGGTCCTTTGAGATAGTGGGGCGATGATCGGTCATTATGAATTGGGGGGTGAACGGTCCATCGCCCAATAGATCATGTACAATCATCACGTCCTTGATGAAGAGTGCAAGGAAATGAGGAAAGACGACAGATATAACAGGCTTGTCGGCTTCCATGATCTTGTTCTTCTTGACTATCGTAGTGTGGAATTCATTGTAGATAAGCAACGCATAGTCAAGCGGAAGGTTAAAAAACAGACCATACATGATGGTCATGATGTTAATGTTTCCCTAGTCCATGCTTCTGACTTTGCAGGTGAGAGCCCGATGGAGAATGTCGAAAAACACATTCCACATAGGTGGAAGATAATGGCGTTTGAAGTTCGAGACATTACGAAATTCCCGGTTGTAGCCTAACACCCGAATGAACCGTAGTATATCATGGTTGGTAGTAGGTTCTTTGTAACAAACAATCCCGAGTTTCTGTCTGGTTGGATTGAATTAAAAAAAATTTGGGAAATTTTGATTGTACAAACATGTCATTTGGGGCATCAATGTCGCCCAAAATGTCATTCGAGGTAGTAGTCACACGTATTCCAGTACTGTTGTACATACCGGACTGGAAATTCAATGTCGAATAAGATCAAGGCTGGTTATAAGATACAGTTTTTGAAGAACTTAACAAGGATGGCAAACCTGTCTTCAAAAAGTTGGGGACGAAGATCAATGTGGTGGTTGTTGGGTTTAATAGGGAGGAAGACGAGGGCACGACTGTCGGTGCCGGTCGACTGAACTTGGCTCTCATTCTGGTTTGAGTCTTGTGAAGTTGAAGAGGAAGCCATTGTTGAGAGATATAGTTGCAGGTTTCGGTTTGCCTTTGTTCGTTCAAGAAGTTTTGTGAGCGTAAAGGGTAAAAATGGTGGTGGGTGGAGGTTTATATAGTGCGAGGGACGGTGAGGGGTTCTTTGAAAAATTAATAAAATAATGAGAAAGGTGGTTTTTGGCATCTGACATATGGTGAAAAAGGTGAGAGGTTGTGATCGTGAGCCGTATGGATAACTCACGATCATGATGGTTGTCTAGAAAATGTGGGGTTACGTGGCAATAGGGGGTTGATAGATGTGCTAATATGGAAAGGTTTTATGGGGAAGAGGCGGTTTTGACAGGTGGCTATTTAGGGTTACGTTTGGGATTAAAAAGAATAATCCCAAGAGGATAAGTCTTTAAAGAAATTAGGAGGATATACCCAAAAAAATTAAAATCCCATTTAGTTGTAAGATAAATGTGAATTACGAAGTTTTGGTCTTCTAAAAACCCATGTTGTATAGTTTTTAGTCACAAAAGCTGCAATTTTGCATAATCTTGAAAAGATTCGCAATTAAATATAGGTTTTGGTGAAGGTTTTTGTAACCATGGAACTAGAGGGGCACTCGTTGGTCATGATTATTGTGGGGGAACAAGAGGGGGTTTTGGTTTTGCATGAAGAAGAGTTGAGCATTCAAATGTGGGGTTTGAAGAGACAGAGGCTCGGGATAGACAGACTAGAGGCTCTGGATAATCATTTAAACTTATGGAAAAAAGTCGACCCTAGTAGAGGAACCAGAGGGGGTCTAGTTGGTCTAGTTGATATACCAGGGGCTCTGGTTGAGCATAAGAGTCAAATTAATCCAAGTATAGCATACTAGAGGTCTTGAGGCTCTGGATAGACAAACTAGAGGCTCTGGGTGGCGTTAATGCTAATTAGGAAATCAAGATAGTGAAGTAGAGGGCCTCTAGTTGATAGTGAAGGTCAACTAGAGTGGTGCTAGTTTACTTTTGATCCCTAACAGGTCAAGGGTTTTGCATGTACTCCCCCTCAAGATATGCATGGGGTTGGAAGAGGGTGTAACAACTCCCCTTAGAACCAAGGGGAGGGGATTTGTCAGCCAAAGGCTCTAGTCTATAAAACCAAAGGTTATAGTCTACAAAACCAGAGGCTCTGGTTGTGATGGAGGGTTTATTTTTGATGAAAACTTGGTGAAATTGGGTTGGTCTAGAGAACCAGAGGGTCTCTGGTCCTAAGGACTGGTGAAAAAAACCATTCTTATGGAACCAGGTGGGTCTCTGGTGCAATGGGAATGGAAATACAAAGGCTCCAGTCTTTAGAACCAGAGACTCTAGTCTTATAAAAAGACACCAAGATGATGAAACCATGATTCCTTTAAACAACCAAGAAAATGAATGCTTAGTACAACCATACGAGCCTTAAGTGGTGTAATTCAACATACCCATCTTGCTGACAAGAAAAAGAAGTCTTTTCTCATCTTAGGCTTTTGTGCAGAGATCAGCAAGTTGAATATCGTTGGGAAGAAAATACATCTATATGGTTCCCTTTTCAACATGGTATTTGAGAAAATGGTACCTGACGTCAATATGCTTTGTCTTAGAGTGTTGCATTGGATTTGCAGAGATTGCTATTGCACTTTTAGATCACAGAGGATGGGGATTTTCTCATAATGGAACCCGTAATCCCTTAGTTGAATTTGTATCTAGAGCACTTGTGAACAACAACTAGCAACATCAACATACTAAGCTTCTGCTGTAGATATCGAGATACAATTTTGTTTTCTGGATGTCCAACTAACTAGCTTGTCACCCAAAAGTTAACAGCTCCCAGACGTACTCTTTCTATCAAGCTTGCAACCTCTATGATTTGCATCTGTATAGGCTATTAGTTCTAAGCCAAAGTTCTTTGGATACTAGAGACCCAAGTAAGAGGTGCCTTTTAGGTATTTAAAGATCTTCTTGACTGCAGAAAGATGAGATTCTTTAGAATTTGCTTGATATCTTGCACAAAGACAAGTGGCAAACCTTATATCTATTCTACTAGCTGTGAGGTACATGAGTGACCCAATCATGCCTCTGTAGGTTGTTACGTCTACAACGTTGCCTAATGGATCAAAGAACAAATTTGCTCCTGTGGCCATTGGAGTTCTCATAGATGATGAATTTGAGAGAAGATATTTCCTTAGATGTTTGTTTTATTTAAAGACCTAGGAATAAACTTAGTTCTCCAATCATACTTATCTCAAATTTGCTTTTCATCAGATCTGAGAATTTTTCACAAATTTTGGAGTTAGTTGAGCCAAAAATAATGTCATCCACATATATTTGGACAAGGAAAATATCACCTTTGTGTCTTTTGAGAAAGAGAGTTGTGTCGATTGTATCTTTTTCATATCCATTGGCTATAAGAAAAGTGGAGAAAGTTTCATACTAGGCCTTGGGTCTTTGTTTGAGCCCATAGACGACTTTATCTAGAAAGTAAATGTACTCTAGATCTTTTGAGTCTCCAAACCCAGGAGGTTGCTGAATATAGATTTCTTCTTGCAATTTGCCAATTAGAAAGGCATACTTGACGTCTATCTGCCAAACCTTAAAGCCCTTGTGCGCTGCATAGGCTAAGAATATTCTGATAGCTTCAAGCCTAGCAACAGGGGCAAAGGTTTTGTTGTAGTCTATCCCTTCTTCCTGAAAATAGCCCTTTGCATCCAGCCTGGCCTTGTTCCGTATGACTATGCCATCTTCATCTTTCTTATTCCTGAAGACCCATTTGGTCCCAATTGTGGTTTTGCCTTTGGGTAGCAGCATGATGGACCAAACTTTGTTCCTCTCAAATTGGAGTAATTCTTCTTGCATTGCATCTATCCAACTTGGAACTTGTAAGGCTTCAAAGATTTTCTTTGGTTCAATCATGCTTAAGAATTTTGCGAAGAGGCACTCATTAGCTGTGGTAGATCTTGTTTTAACACCAGACGATGGAACACCGATAATTTAATGATAAGGATGGTATCTTGTCCACTTAGTACTTGATTGGGGTTCTTGAGCAATAGGATGCTGTTTGTCCCTATTTCAGTGATCAATCTTCATTAAGCTTCACAACAATGGCAGATCTGAATATTGCATTCAAGAACATTAAGATAGTTGAGAGGAAAAGTCAATGCATTCAAAGTATAGTCAAACTCTCATTTACGTAATATGATTTACAAATAAGCTCTCTCTCCTAATTACAAAGATCACCTACTATTTATATGGTCAAACTACTAAACACAAGTCAAAGTCAAACCTGTCTAATAAAAGTCAAACACGATGACTTTTACAATTATAGACTATATTTAACTTTCAAGACGAATACAATTAATACTGATTTTCAATCCTAACATTCTCCCCCTTTGTATTCAGACTTGAAAGAAAATTCTGCGCTTTGAGTCATTGTTTGAACGTTGAAACATTATGCACAATATTTCTTCTTTCAAAAGAAATCTTCAACTTGTAGTCTTCAAACAATCAACTGTTGAGATAGATCTTCTAGCATTCTCCCCCTCCAATGTAGAATCACGGTGATCTTCTCTTTTTACAAAGTAGAACAAATTCAAAAACGATCTTCAGAAACACTGTACAAGATGTGATCTTCAAAGGATCTTCAGAAATAATCTACAGACTTTTCTTTGGTAAACTTTTGAAATATTGATCTTCTCATTCAAAAACTCTCAGTCGATGTAGCACATGAATAATCTTTCTGTAATCATCTTCAGTCGCACTTCTTCTTTTGAGTCTTTTGCCACTTTCAAAGTTACTCCCCCTTGATCTTTGCATCAAATCCCCTTTAACAATGTTTGGAAATGAATGTTTCATTCATTATTACATATACTCCCCCTTATGATGAAATGAGAATCATTCCATCATACAAAAGATGAATGAAATTTT
>NW_020200788.1:29157-30887 GCF_001531365.2 Cynara cardunculus var. scolymus
TGATCAAGTAATTTGGCTTTAAGCACGATCAATAAAGAATGAAGCGATAACGATTCGATTATTTGGTATGTACGAGAGAAATGAATGAAGATCTGTAAGAACAAGTTTACAGATTCTGATATTAAAAAAAAATGAATGTATATGAATCAATGTAAAAAAAAATACCAGAAAAACAATCTTGAATACAAACGAGTGTATTATCACCGAAAAAGATTTTCATATAAGAGACATGATAATAACAGTTTGAAGAATAGCTGAAACAGTTATTGGAGTTATGTACGACGAGAAATTACACAAGTAAAATCTCAGGAAATACCTGTTCAGAAAATGTACTCGTTTCCCAAAAAAAATCATTTTTCAGAACCATTTATTGAACTTTCTAGGAAACTCCCCCTAAAAAGTAGATTTAAGTAATGAAACTTTTAAGCTCAAAAAATTAAAAGGAAAATATTTTAAGCACGGGTTCTAAACTGAGCGTTTAGAAGCCTTGGTTGGAATAAAACACAACTCCCCCAGCATCGGTGTATCATTGAAATGATATTCTGATCAGCACAAAATAGACACACCTGCAAAATCAGATCAAGTAGATTTTGGTACCCAAATGAACTTGGGTCCTATTTTGTTACTATCGTGTTGGGGTATGTTGTAGTTTCCAAACCATTTATTTCGATAAGGTATTTTCTTTTCAGCACTATTAACAGGATGATTATATACAAGATATGATTCATGCCAGTTATTATAATCATACCTGTTCTYACCTTTCCAACWRTTGTTCTGATAGTTGTTATCTTCATGCCACCTGTTGAACCTTTTGTTATTGACAAAATTATTGGTTCTGCATGTTGAGCACATAATCCTTCTCTTTCTAAGATTAATCAAATCATTTGTGGACTTCACAATGCAAGGAAGATTGTTAGTATCAACAGGTGTATGAGATAAAACAGATTCAGACTTATTAACCCAAATGCTTTTAATCTTTGAAGGATAATTGGGTGATCCAATGACATACCCTTGATAGTATTGATTAGAACGAGAATAGTTCTTAGAAACATTAGATTTAGGACTACTTGAATAACTGTTCGAATAGGAACAATTATAAAAGTTGGTTTTACATTGAGAAGGAGAACCAGTTGAGCTTTGAGCACACGAAAAGTCTTTGACTTGTTGTAAAAGCTGGTCTCTTTCTACAGTAACTAAATCATATTTCTTTTTCAGTTCAGTTCGCATGTTCAATTCAGTTTCAAGGTCTGTCTTTAGATCAGACAATTTCTTTGAAGTATCCAGAAGTTTACCTTCTAGCTCCTTCTATAGCATTTCAAAACTTTTTTTCTGATTAATCAACTCTCGTTTCTCTTCATCTGAGCTGCTTTTGTCATTCTCCGAAGCAATGTCAAGCCACTTCCTTTTCTCAGTAAGCTCTTTGGCAATTGYTGTATACTTCTTTGAAGTATTTCTTTTCTCAATAGCACACTGCTTTTTCTCATTGTCTAAAGCCTATTGCTTTAGATCAATGCTTTCAGACAATTTCTGTAGTTGACTCTGACATTCTTTGGAGATGTCTTTCTTTTCTTTAGCATTATTCGCTCGTTCCAAAATGATAAGCTGCTCAAAATCGGAGATTTGCTTTAGAAGCATCTTTGCGTTCAGCTCGAGAGAGTTAATCTTATTTTCATAAGATTCACACGATCAGTTCCAAACTTTCTTTCAACTTGAATGAATCTTTTCTTCTC
>NW_020200788.1:31152-32874 GCF_001531365.2 Cynara cardunculus var. scolymus
AGACTTATGGAACTTCTCAGTTAAATTCTTTATCTCTGTATTGTTCCTTGAAGAGTTCCTCTCAGCAGTTAGTTCATTTTGAACTTTTTGGAATTTAGAGAACAATTCGTTATTAGTCTTAATCATTTTATTTATCTCTTTATGACATTCCATTTTGACATCATTCAAGGAATTTTTAAGTTTATCAATCTGAATTTTATGTTCATTAATCTGAGACTTGGAATCATTCTCAACTCTTTCTAACTTTTCTTTATTCTCCCGATTCAAAGTTTCAATACATTTCTCACTACAATAGTTCTGAATTTTATAATTCACAATACTCTTTTCTAACTTAGCAATCTTCTCTCTCAACTCCTTTATAATATCTGCCATTAAGAAAAAATTGATCAGTTAAGGATCTATGCAGTGAAATCAATTAAAAGAAACAAGAACAATTCAAGCTCAAAAAGAATAGAAAAACATAAAAACTGAAAACACACACAAAACAGATATAAGATGATCCAAAAATAAAATCTAAACACAAACAAAAAAAAACACGAACAAATAGAAACCTAAAAAATTAAAACTGTCCAAGTCCAAAACAGCAGAAAATTTTACAATAACAACACAAGACGAAATATAACAACAATGTAGCTTCACTGATATGAACTCTCTTCACAGAATGCTTAGACTTTGTCAAAATTTGCTGGTACAAAGAACTTCTCTCGGATCTTGATACTCTACTGTGTGAAAATCAAAAATCTTGAAACGTTCAAGTTTGCAATGTGCAGAAATGTTTATCCCTTGTAGAGACAACAACGTCTTGCCACAACCTCAAAAGCAAGTTCAGACAGCAGACAAAGATTAGATCTGGACATGGTACTTCACAAATCACCTCTCTACAGTTAAACTCAAACAGTTAAAAGCTTGTGAGATGAAAGCTTAAATCGAGTAGGCTAAGCTATATAACTGTCAGCAACAATATAACTCAAACAATTGTATCTGCAAAAGTATTTATTTCACTTTTCAATCCAGATTCTACAGCTCCTATTAGCCCTTCTATATCTAATTTGGTAGTTGATGGCCTGCACTTATGAGGTGGCTTAAGTGTAGCAGCAATGTTCAAACTTTAGCTTCAAACAAATATCAACCTTGCAATGCTTTAAAATGAAGTGAAATGAAACCCAGTTAAACTAACAATACCAGTTGAACTAACAAATCACAAACACAGTTATTCGTGCATCATGCTCAAAAATACATTGAGTTTAGATATCATCACCTGTCACAATGTTCCCAAAATAGAAGGATGCAGGAGCAGCTCAACAAGACCTCAGATATATCTTGTTACCACTTGGGCTGCTGTGTAGCTGACAGAAGCTGTCAAAATGAAACAAAACAGAAACTCCTCAAAACATATATAGTTGCTAAATCAAAAGAACAATGACTTTTCAATTTTCTATGCAATCACTCAATGTGAAAGTTAATCACTCACTGCATGAACTCAAAACAATCTTTAATTTTCTTGTGACAGCAGACAAATTCGAAATCCCAGGTTAGCTTTTATTAAGATTATATTAGGAGTTAGTTAGGTTAGTTTAGGTAAAAATTTTAAGAATTTCCGGCAGTTGTTTAGAAAGTCCGGTTCCGACCCGAAATTATCTGAAACGTCCTATACAGTACCAAATGCTCTAATTTATACCCAATATATATAAAACACTAAGTTTTAGTGTTTTAAATATAAAA
>NW_020200788.1:33271-35132 GCF_001531365.2 Cynara cardunculus var. scolymus
CTTTTTGTGCATTTTGGGCTTTCTTTTTATAAAAAAAAATATTGTAGTGTGAGGGTGGGCTTGGGCCTCATGGCCGGCCCCTTCCCCCTCTCTTTTCCCTCCCTTGGCCACATATAAATAGCATAATTTCTCTTAATTCATCATTATTCCTTCATTCAAATTCTAAAAACACTCTCATTTCTCTACCTAAAAACTCAAGGGTCACCTTGAGAACCCTCCTTCCCCTTCATCCATTTCAGCCGATTTTTCCATCTATCATCATCATTTTGGCAAGATTTTGAAGATACAACAATCCTTTCATCCACAAACAAGGTAATGCATTCATCCCTCCATCTTTTTTTGTAAGTTTTGGGGTGAAAAACCCACTTTATTGCATTCTTTATCTTATATTCTCTATGTTTCGTAAATATTGAGTCTCAAGGTGAGATTATACACCAAAAACATGTAAAAATGTTATTTGATGGTGGTAATCCATGACCCAAACTTTAGAACTCAAAATGATAGGAAGAATCATGATTTTATGTGGTTTATTTCTTAAAAATTTCATATTCTGGTGCTGACAGATTATGTGCTTGTGCACAAATCGTCCATATCTTGTAAATGGATTGTTCAAATGTTATGACGTTTCTTTTAAACGTTTATTTATTGAGTTGGGGTTGCAATGCATTTGGTTTAACTCAAAAACATTGAGTTTTGTCCCCCCAAATGCTCAAAACATTGTATATATGCATATGAGAATTTTCAGTAGGTAAACCCTACTTTGAATAGTCATAACTCTCTTGATAATCATTCAAAATTGTTTATTTTTCTTCTGGATGTTCGTTTAATGAGTTGCCTTTCAAATTCCACCGATTTCATTCAATATTGTGGTGATTTGAGGTTTTAATTACTCAAAATAAGTTGAACATGAAATCTGTCCGATTCTGACAGATTTGTATATGTATGTTCCATCGATCATATCTCTCTCAAAACTCGATGAAAAGGGATGATTCTTCTTTTGAGAGTTAAATTTATGGATTGTCTCCCACATGCAAGTGGAATCACATAAAATTATGGAGTTTTGATCCCCAACCACCAAAAACTCTATAGGTGTGTAAACTGTGAGACCACCAGTAGGTAACTTCTAATTTGTATGCTAGTATCTTTTTTCTTGTTTGTCCTTAATGTATGATTCTTCTTCTAAAACTTTCTTTTATTAGTTAGGATTCATTTGAATCCAGTTTGACTCAAAAATATGATGTTTTAAGGCATGAACAAATTTATTTAAGTCAAGTGTGCAATCTGTCAACTAATGACAGATGTGTGCATGTGACTTTAAGGTATCATATCTTCCTCTCAACTCATCCAAAATGAGTAGTCTTTAGTTTAAAAGTTTCGTATAAGTGTTTGGTTTTCACTTCAACTTGAATTTCTGTAGAACACCTAGTATAACTCTTTTAATGAGTGTTTTACTAACATGGTGCAATCTGCCATTTCAATTATAATAAGTTGCATTGCATAAATTATTTGAATCATCATTTCATGCCCAAAATACATGAAATTTGGTCACGATGACTAAAACTCAGTGCTATAAACCATATAAAAAGTTGGGAATTTATCTCATTTTTTTGAAGTCTCTTTATTTGATCATCTTATGTATCTTAAGTTTCTGTCTAGAATCAAGAATTATGGATTTGGTTGAATTTGTAAAATTTGATCTTTTATTGGATTATAGCATCATTTCTGGTATAAATTAATTCTTTAGTAAGCATATGGACATTATGTATATTTGGACTATGGATAATATTATGGAACATAAGTAGACAAATAAGGACTTAGGATTTGTTAAACCCCATAGGTAGAGATAAATCAATAAGTGATG
>NW_020200788.1:35760-38333 GCF_001531365.2 Cynara cardunculus var. scolymus
TGCATTCAAAATCATTTTGTGCATATAAAACCTGTGAACTCACCAACTCTTGTAGTTGACACTTGTTTGACATGCTTTTTCAGGGTAAGAAAGACTCATGGTGACACTTGTTAGAAGACGTGTCATATGTATCGATTTCAAAACTTCTTTTATGTTTATTTTGTAAATTTTTATTTGGGACTGTAAACTTTAGTTTTGATGTAATTATGTTTTAAATTGTATGGTTGTRTTGTTTATACACTATTGCTATGAGACTCTACCTGCCATACCTCGCGTTTCCGCTTTAGTGGGGTGTGACATTTCTGTGCAATCACAACAGCAACTACATACAATTACAGAACCTGTGATGAATAAACCAATAGTGATCAACTTGAATAAGCTATTACTATAGTATTAAAAACCCTTAGCTATCACCAGCACATTCTGCTTCAAATCTGTTTAAAAACAGATCACTAAACCTACTGCACTCTTCCTTGCTTTGCACCAGTCTATATGTGACCTCAGCTAGACAGTGTGCAATTTACAAATCTTTGCAATGTTGTATAAAGCTTCACAAGTATAACAACGAACTCTGCTATCTTGGTGGTGAAATTTGCTCGAGTTATTATGCAGCTTCAGCACTCAAACCAACAGTAGCTACATCCAATGTTTCATTCAATGCTGTGTAGCTGCAGATGAGTCTGGTAATGCAGCTGCTTAAATCTTAATCCAGCCTGCTGTGTGAATAAAAGGCTAATCCAGCCAGGAACTCTTGAAATACAAACCACATACCTTTTCTACACAACAAATTGATAGATTCTAACTTTTGTGTACACACAGCAAACACAACTGAGCACCCCTGTGTTCGATTTATAGAAGTTGACTTTGAACTTGATCCCCTAGTCCTTCAACACAAACTCATCTAATCAGTTAATAACAGGAACTAAATTGAACATGGTTGAAGATGGTAACAGTAAACAGTATGGATTTTTATACAATTTAATGAATGAATAAATTTACAGCACCTTGTTTTGCAATGAATCGAATAATCAAATCGAAATTCAATCACAGTTCTGTAATCAAATCGAACAAACAGATTGCAATGACCAATGAAATTATCCATAATTTCAAAATTAAAACAGCAAGACAGATGTCCAAATCAAGCCAGCAAATTAGAACACAGACGAAACAATCGAAGTCCGGTCAATAGTTGAACAATTTAACCCTACTCCGCTCAAGACTAAACTTAAACCGGTCACTAAACCGTTCAAGAGGTGATCGGTTTATCAATAAACCGCTCAAATTGAAAACCTAAACCTGAGATGAACTTACCTGAGTTGTGCGAATCCGATTGAATGATGTGCGATTTAGCTTAAACCGCTCAAGAAACCCTGTCAAGCAGTGTATGGTTTAACCTTGCTCGAATCCGATTGATGCACGGTGAACAATCCGGTCAAGACTTCTGCGGAGAACATCTTAATCCGTTGAAATGGTATGCGGTTTATACTTGTATCCGCTCAAACTTGAGATGTATCAAACAAAGTAGCAATCTGGTTCCAATACCTTGTGTGATTCCTTATCCGGTCAAGAAATAGCAAACAATGTGGCTGGACTCTTATCCAGTCAAAAATATGACGGGCCTGATTGATTTTAAGCCCAAAGAAAAAACAAAGTCTTTAAACCGGTTGGACTTTGGACGGTTTAACGCAAACTAATTCAAACAAAAAAAAAATCAGATTAAAACTATAAAAAAAAAACATAAAAACTGAAAAATTTTAACAAAAAATGGATCAAAAACACTGTTTTAAAGAAAAAATCAAGAACACGAAAAAATTTTAAAAAACACAAAATCCGATTAAATCTTGATTTAAAAAGATCAAATCACAAAAGTTTGTGAATAACAAATATTCAAAATTCAATTCCGAGCATTTTGATCCTGTTTTTAACACAAAAACACAAGATTTTACGAAAAAATCAGATCAAAATCTAAAAAAATAAAGAACACGAAGAACAAAAAAATTCAGAAAATAAAATCTTCACTTATCTCTGATTTCTTCATCTGATTTCTTGCAAACTTGCTCTGATACCAATTGTTTGTCCCACAATTCACTGATCAATCTTCATGTTATCTTCACAACAATGGCAGAATCTCATATATGAACATTCAAGAACACTAAGATAGTTGAGAGGAAAAGTCAATGTATTCAAATCAGTCAAACTTCTTATTACATAATGAATATACAAATGAGCTCTCTATTTTCAATTACAAAGACAACCTACTATTTATATGGTCAAACTACTAACATAAGTCAAAGTCAAACATGTCTAATAAAAGTCAAACACGATGACTTTTACAATTATAGACTATATTTAACTTTCAAGACGAATACAATTAATACTGATTTTCAGTCCTAACATCCTGAAGTCTTTCCAGAAGACTTGTCAGGGCTACCTCCAGATAGAATTATTGAATTTGAGATTAATTTGATACCTAGAGCAGCGCCTGTAGTAAAAGCACAGTACAGATTAGCTCCATCAGAATTAAAAGAACTGGTTACACAATTAAAGGATTTGTCAGACAAAGGATTTATCAG
>NW_020200788.1:39281-42371 GCF_001531365.2 Cynara cardunculus var. scolymus
CAGAAAAAGTGGGTAAGACAATTTCCATCATGGAACCGAATGGAGAAAGAATATTATGTTTCCAAGGTCRGATATGGGTACCAAATTATGGGAATACACGAGAAACCATTCTAAATGAAAGCCACAAGTCCCGTTATTCCATCCACCCAGGTACCAACAAGGTGTATAAGGATGTGAAAGCATTTTATTGGTGGCCAGGTCTCAAGAAAGACATCGCAAAATATGTAGAACGATGCTTAACTTGTTTGCAAGTTAAAATAGAGCATCAGAGACCCTATGGGAATCTACAATCATTGGAAATACCGATGTGGAAATGGGATCACATTACGATGGACTTTATCATGAAACTACCCCGAACTCCAAAAGCTTATGATGCAATATGGATAATAGTGGACCGTCTATCAAAGTCTGCACATTTCTTACCAATGAAAGAGACTTATTCATTGGAAAGATTAGCTCAAATCTATATTAAAGAAATTRTSACTAKRCAWKGAGTTCCATTGTCCATCATATCGGATAGAGACAGTCGCTTTACTTCAAAATTCTGGGGAAGTCTACAAAGAACTTTGGGATCACAAATTAGATTAAGTGCGGCTTATCATCCACAAACAGATGGGCAAAGTGAAAGAACTATCCAAACTCTCAAAGATATGTTGAGATCCTGTGTCATTGACTTCGGGGGATCATGAGACGAACATTTACCGTTGATAGAATTTTTCTACAATAATAGTTATCACTCCAGCATCCAAGCGGCACCTTATGAAGTCCTATATGGAAGAAAATGCCGAACACCATTATGTTAGAATGAGGTAGGTGAAAAATAGTTGACAGGTCCTGAGATTGTGCAAGTAACATCTGAAAAGATTGATCAGATTCGAGCAAAAATCAATATTGCCCAGGATCGACAGAAAAGCTATGCCGACAAACGAAGGAAACCTATTGAATTAAATGTAGGTGACTTTGTAATGTTAAAAGTATCCCCATGGAAAGGTGTTATGAGATTTGGGAAGAAATGTAAGCTTAGTCCAAGGTATATTGGACCATTCAGAATCTGCAAAAGAATTGGACCGGTAGCTTATCAGTTGGAATTGCCAGAGGAACTTAGTCTAATTCACAATACTTTCCATGTGTCAAACCTAAGAAAATGCCTTGCTGATCTTAGTATGGCAATACTACTTCCGGAGATTAAGTTGGATGACAAACTAAATTTTGTAAAAACTCCAGAGGCTATAACCGACCACAAAACCCGTGTGTTGAGAAACAAGGAAATAAATCTAGTAAGGGTGCAGTGGCGATTTCACAAAGGATCAGAAGCAACATGGGAATTAGAATCAGAAATGAAAGAGAAATATCCATGGTTATTTGAATGAATTCCGGGACGGAATTCTTTTAAGGGGGGGAGAATGTTATAACTGGGTTTCACATAACTTGGGTTGAGGTAATTTATACGTGCTTATTATGTGGATTACATGAAATATGCATATATGTGAAAAGGTGTCATGACATATATGATTTATACATGTATGCATGTGGTGTGAAACATGCATTAGGTGGACATTATTTTATTATTTAAAAGCTTATATCTTCATGGTTAAGAAACCATGAATTTTATAATGCAAAATCCACCGTCCAAAGTTGTTTCTATTGGACAAAAGCTTTCACCGCCTTTGAAGTTTTATTATTAAAATCCACCACCGCCTAGGTGAGGATATTTAAAGAAGAGTTTGATAAGGTTATCCTTATCACTGTCACTCTTTTAGAAAAGAACCTGTGTGTGTGAGCTAAAGTATTCTTCAAGATTCTGTGTTAAGAATAAGCTGTTGCTGTGTGTTTATCATCAAGAAATCTGTTTGATAAGGTGAGTTTTCTTTTAAACTACCTTTGTTTATAAACTGTGAGTTTTACAATTGATTATACGCTATGAGTTTTGATGTTGGTTTTGAAGAAAAGATGGTAAAACTATTTTGATAGTTTTAAAGGTGTTACTATTATTGTTGAAAAGATAAAGAAGAGATTTGCTTCTTTAAAATAATTTTGGAAATGATATCCTGTTCTGAGAATTTTAAAAGGGATATGAAGTTTTGGGAGATCTTCCTACCAAGCGTGGTGGCGTAAGTCTATTTTGGTATGGAAGTGGTTTTTGTAAATTGTTTCTACCAAGCGTGGTGACGTAAGTCTGTTTTGGTATGAAACTTATTTTTAGTTCCCTCAGACGTGGTGACTTTTGTCTGTTCTGGTTTGGAACTGGGAATGGGTACTTTCAGACGTGGTGACTTATGTCTGTTCTGATAAGTAGCCATGTTTGATGGAGGAATAAGGGTGGTATATTAAGGAGGGGTGTCTTTTTGAATAAAAGTGTCAATTGTGTGTGAATATTATAGCTTTGAGTCCTTACTTCTTTCTGATTTGAGAACTCAAAGATATTGTTCTTATTAGAAATAATGTCTTTTGAGTCCTTACTTCTTTGTGATTTGAGAACTCAAAGATATTGTTCTTATTAGAAATAATGGTATTGATGTTATTGAGAAAGGGAAAACTTGGCCTATGACCATTGGTATTGGTTAAAAGTGTTTTGAAACAGAATAGTTATTTTCGTGAGGAACCAGAGGGGCTATGGTTGTTCCTTGTAAGGAACCAGAGGGGMTCTGGTTGGTCCTCATCATTGGACCAGAGGATTTTAGTTATTGATTTGAAGGATGATCAAGTTTTTACTAAATATATTAATTGGATTAGAGGTGTTGTATCTATTGTTAAGAGCTTTCACGTCAAAATCATATTTTAGATGTTTTAAGAAAAGAATTATATACTTGGAATCTTTTTATGAAAAACAGACCAGAGGAGCTCTGGTTGACTTACACGTTGAACCAGAGGGGCTCTGGTTGGTCATGTCTTTTGAAGCAGAAGCTCTGGTTAATACAACCAGAGGCTCTGGTTGAGCATGGACTTTTTATAAATTGCTTGTTTTATGAAAAAGGCTATCTTATTGGTTGAAGGTTTATCTAAAGACCATTTTTGAAAAATTATACGAGTCAGAGGTGCTGGTTAGTACAACCAGAGGCTCTGGTCATGAAGACCAGAAGCTCTGGAAGA
>NW_020200788.1:42587-58526 GCF_001531365.2 Cynara cardunculus var. scolymus
ACCAGAAGCTCTGGAAGAGAGACCAGAGGGGCTCTGGTCTAGGATGTCGAAATATTTTCTAAGTGTTGTTTGAAACCAGAGGCCCGATGGACCGAAGCAGCATGTTTTCAGTTTTGCTTCATAAGATGTTTTGATTTGATATAAATGTTTTGGTGATCTTCATCCGGCATTACATAGAAGGGAACCTCACTAGACATTCATGTCTACCCTCATTTTTGTGTTTCCAAAACTATGTGTGCAGGTAATGATAAGGGAAAGAGTATTGTGTGAATTACTTCCCTATATGCTTAGCTGTTTTTGGAAGCATAGATGATAGGATGCAAGAGCATGTACTTTTAATATTTTTGGGTTGTGTATTTTTACTCTTGTATCAAGGACCTATGTGGGGAAAACATGTACTTTATATATGAAATATGTGTTATATGCAATGTGTGGATTTGGGGTGTTACAGTTTATAAAAAGTTCAAGGAGAAAAGTGTAGGAAAATAAGAAATCTTGACGAAGAACGAGATTAATGAAGCTAGTCCCTTACCTCTTGAATGAAAACCTGAATATTCTACAAAGCGGATTAATTTCTTAATAACGCTAGAAGGTCGGCTGGAGAGTGTGTTCTAGAGAGAGAGTAGGGAGATGAGAGGTTTATGCAAAGTGAAGATGAAAATGAGAATTTTTGAAGGAAGTGAGGTATTTATATGAGGGATTTAAGAAAGGAAATGGGCCGGCTTCAAAGGCCCAAGTCCATTTAAAATTATTTTTCTTTTAATCAATATAAAAATCCATTTAACTTTATATCAAAATACAATTTGACAGAATTGATAAAGGTAACATTATTAGATCCAAGTTCCATATTTTTGGTAAAATTATTTGGACACTCAAATGAGACTTTTATATTTTAATTTGGATGTTATAATATCAACTTTATTATTTTTGGAGCATTTGTTAATATATTTTAGCATTACATAAGTTTACTTTATCCGCTACTTGTCGAAGCAAGTCTCACTGCATTATACTTTTTGGGAGCTAAGCCAGATGAATTCTAATAAATCATGACTAGATCCTAAATAAATATAGCTCTAAATATAAGTACCCTACAAGAGTGCTAACCTGATACTCCAAGAGTGACAGATGTCACAAATCTCCTATTAATCCACCAACTTATACCTTTGGGAGTAGGGGTTGGGGAAGAACCAGAGGTAGAGGGCGAGGGAGGAGTCAGAATCCGGAAAGGAGTCAGGCCGAGATTCGCCCGGATCAAGGGGAATCTATTTCTGGGAATGCACATCAGGAGTAGAGGCAGCAACCTGAATTTATAACTAGAGACATTATGGCAGAGGAAATGGGAAAATTGAGGGAAACTTTGATATCCATAATGGGTATGCCAGCTAGAATAGAAACTAAGCAAGTTGGAGTTAATCCTCGAGCACCTTCGGTAGGCATCAATAACCGGGGAGGAGACATAAAAATGTTCTTGACATGTAAACCTCCAACATTTTTAGGAGAAAGAGATCCAGTAAAAGCAATGTGCTGGATAAAAGAGATCAAATCAGTATTTAACACTAGTAGATATTCTGAAGAAGATAAGGTTAGATTTGCGGTATCTATGCTTAAATCTAATGCCTTATATTGGTGGGATGTAGAGTCCTCGGCACAACCGAATATACTGCAAACAATGCCTTGGGAAGAATTTGTGAACAAATTCAAAACACCATTCTGTCCTACGACGACAGTAAGACAAATGGAAGAGGATTTTTTAAAGCTGGTGCAAGGTAGTAGATCTGAACGGGATTATACTGAGAAATTTATAGAGTATTCCCGTTTTGCAGACCATTACGTTTCTTCAGAGTCTCGAAAGATGAAAAGGTATATTTGGGGTTTGAAACCTTCTATTCGGGAATTTGTGATTGCTATGAACCCTGCTACTTTCTCTTTAGCCGTAAATGCTGCAGAAGTTACTGAAAGAAACAAAAATGGGCAAGGAGAAGAGAAAACAATAGAGAAAAGAAAGTGGGAAGGGTCTTCAATCAATTTTCGAAGACCTAAGTTTATTAAATCAAATAACCGAACTCCTCAGCCGCCACCTGTAAGAACTTGTCCACGGTGTCAGTAGGTGCATCAGAGAAATTGTCCGTTTGAACCAAAGAGATGTTATCGTTGTGGGTGTAACACCCCATACAACACATTGCATGTAACACATACTTCATACGGAAGAAATACATGTTTATATACCATTCAGGTCCCATAGTATAAGAGATTTACCATACAGAATACATGTCTCAAAAATTCAAAATACATTTCTTGTACTAATCAACGTTCATCAATCAAAACTATACATCATAGACAAATCTTCATGTAGAAATGGATATAGGAAAATATCACATTTTCCCCTTTCCCTTACCATCCGTACCTCCTGCAATACATATTTAAAATCACAAACGAGGGTTAGACCGAAAGTTCTAGTGAGTTACCCTATTCATGTTATTGCAAAGTGATAATCACCAAAACCTTCTACAAAATAACTTTTTCATATATATATATATATAATTATATGAACAAATAGAAACATATTACCAGCACCTTTACACTTTTCAAGCCAAACATTTAGCCATTCAGATAACATACTTCAAACCTTTATAGGTTTGAACTAACCAGGTTTCATATAATGCCACTTTTAAACCTTTTTCATTCAACAAGGTTTATTTAAAGTTTCAGGCCAAACCTGTTATTTATTCCTTTATAACCTCCAGACTATGATTTCCAATAAAAACCCTGATCCTAAATCTTTAAATCACAAAGAAATAAAGATTCCAGACCATGGTAATTTTAAAGGATATAATAGTAAGAGTTATATTATATAACACAGACATACAATTGCGACCCTTATAGCCAAATGTACACCTCCGCTTGATATGCCACCCTTATCCCATGATACACCTCTCCTTGATATGTCACCCTTATCCCATGGTACACCTCTCCTTGATATGCCACCCTTATTTCCTCATCAAAAACATTTCACAAGACAATTCCATTTAGACTGCAGTTAATGGAATTATCAGTTCAAAATCATCATTATAAAAATTCCCATTTTATATATATAAAATTTTTATATATGAACCATGTACAAGTCATACTACAAATCCGGTCAACATAGACTTGGCCGGACTTCACCTCCGGTCAAGTCTTGGTCGATTTACCACATCTGGACAACACATCGCCTAAGGCCAGTTCGATTTAACACTTGAGAGAAATTCCAACACTTTTGTCCAGATAACAAATCCGGACAACACATAGTCGTATTCATACTTCTCCAATCAAGTTATAAACTCAATTTTTTTATAAATCACTTAACACTTGACCGGTTTAAGGCTAAACCGCTTATGCCTTGACTGGTTTAAATCCAATCCGGACAACACTCAATCAAACGGTTTATTTATAAATCGCTTAAGCCTTAACCGGGTTAGGGCTTAAATCGCCCAACCCTTGTCCGGTTTAAGACTAAACCGCCTTATTCTTGGCCGGTTTATGTCTAATCCGGATAACACTTCAAAGTTAAACTTTTAATTAAAAACAAAGTTCCTACCATCATTTATTCAACCATGTAGAGTTTAAAACAGTATAAACCACTCACCTTTTGAAGACTCTTTTGAAAATAACTTCAAGATTTCAGATAAAATAAGCAATCCGATCAACTTTTGTTTCTCTTAAATCGCTCACTTCAACTCCAGAGATGGTAAAAAGAGTGAAGAGAGCCCAACCCCTCCTTTTTATACTTTCCTTTTCAGGAAAGTCGGCTATTACAACCTCCTCCCCTAACCCTACATGCATGCATATAAACACAATATGTATATACATATATACATTTATATATATATATATATATCATACAAAACTTGTGCATCTATAAATACATATAATCTCATTCATGTATCTACATTATGCACATTTTCACATACCACATGATCAAATGTATCAATTTATCATGCTGTCACGTAATCACATATAACAAATAATCACATAATTATTACCTCAGGTGACAACCAAGATCTGGTTATCACATCATCAACCCCTTACAAGAATTCCGTCCCGGAATTCCTTTAATCGAAAAGCCAAGGGTACTCTGATCTCATTTTAGATTTCAATTCCCATGTCGCTTCTAGTCCTTTGTGAAACTTCCACTGGATTTTAACCAAACTTATCTTTTTGTTTCTCAATACCCTGATCTTTCGGTCAATTACAGCTTCTGGTGTTTCCACGAAGTTTAACTTACTGTCTAATTTAATTTCTGGCAACAGTACAGCTAAACTCGGATCAGCTAAACATTTCCGCAAATTTGATACATGGAAAGTGTTGTGAATTAGATTCAGTTCTTCTAGCAGCTCTAACTGATATGCTACTGGCCCAATTCGCTTACATATTTTGAACGGCCCCACATACCTTGGACTGAGTTTACCCTTCTTTCCAAATTCGACGATTATTAGCATAACTTTTCTGGCGATCTTGTGCTATTTTGATTCTTTCGCGTATCTGTTCAATTTTTTCAAAAGGTTCTTCGACAATCTCAGGACCCGTCAGCTGTCTTTCACCTACCTCATTCCAACACAACAGCGTTCGACATTTACGTCCATACAACACTTCATACGGTGTCGCTTGGATGCTGGAATGGTAACTATTGTTATATGCAAACTCTATCAATGGCAAGTGATCTTCCCATGATCCCCCGAAGTCAATAATACAACTTCTCAACATGTCTTCGAGAGTCTGGATAGTTCTTTCACTCTGCCCGTCAGTCTGCGGATGATAAGTTGTACTTAGTCGGATTTCAGACCCCAAAGCTTTATGTAACCCTTCCCAGAACTTCGAAGTAAACCGACTATCTCTATCAGAAATAATAGCTAATGGAACACCATGTCGGGTAACAATTTATTTGATGTAAATCTGTGCTAGCTTCTCTAAAGAGTACTTCTCTCTTATTGGCAAAAAATGCACAGATTTAGACAAACGATCAACAATTACCCAGATCACGTCATACCCCTTTGGAGTGTGACGCAATTTCATGACAAAATCCATTGTAATGTGATCCCATTTTCATACAGTTATCTCTAAAGATTGAAGACTTTCATACAGCTTCTGATGTTCAATCTTAACCTGTAAACATGCCAGACACTGTTCCACATATCTAGCTATGTCTCTTTTCAATCCGGGCCACCAATAAAAAGGTTTCAAATCTCTATACATCTTATTGGTGCCTGGATGAATATAGTATCATGACTTATGGATTTCATTTAATATAGTGTTTCGGATATCTCCAAAACGTGGTAACCAAATTCGCCCTTGAAAGCACATTAGTCTTTCGTCATTCTGTTCCAAGGTTGAAATCATCTTACCCAACCTTTTTGTCTTAACAAATTCTTCTTTCATAGCTTCTTGTTGGCATCTCTGTATTTCCTTACGAATGTCAGGGACCAAAATTCATTCTCATTGCCATAGTTTTAATGGTTCCACTTCTTTCTTTTTCTGCTCAAGGTGTCAGCTACAACGTTTGTTTTTCCCGGGTGGTAGAGGATTTCACAATCATAGTCATTAACCAGTTCAATCCACCGATACTGTCGCATATTTAATTCTTTCTGGCGGAACAAATGTTGCAAACTTTTATGATCAGTGTAAATCTGACATTTCGTTCCCAGAAGATAGTGTCTCTAGATTTTCAGATCAAACACCACTATCGCTAATTCCATGTCATGGGTTGGCTATTTTGCTTCTCATGATGTTTTAATTGTCTTGATGCATAAGAAATCACTTTTCCTCTCTGCAACAGGACAAATCCTAACCCTAACTCTGAAGCATCAGTATAAACCACAAAGTCTTCAGATCCATCTGGAAGAGTCAATACCGGTGCACTGCAATGATGATCTTTTAATAATTGAAAGGCTTCTTGTTGTTTTCCTTCCCACTGGAATTTAATGTTCTTCCGAGTAAATTTAGTCAATGGCACAACTATTTTGGAAAAGTTCTGAATGAACTTACAGTAATAGCCAGCAAATCCCAAAAAAGCTTCAGACTTCAGAAGGATTTTTCGGAGCTTCCCATCTTGCAACTGCTTCTATTTTCACTGGATCTACTTTTACCCCTGTTTCTAAAATGACGTGACCCAAGAATTGAACTTCTCTCAACCAGAACTCACATTTAGATAACTTTGCGTACAACTTTTCTCTTTTCAATAATTCCAATATCAAACGAAGATGTTCAGCATGATCTTCTTTAGTCTTAGAGTAGATAAGAATATCATAGATAAATACAATAACAAATTTATCAAGATATTCCTTACATACCCTATTCATCAAATCCATAAAGGCTGCAGGCGCATTAGTTATGCCAAACGGCATAACTAAAAATTCATGATGGCCGTACCTAGTTCTGAATGTTGTTGTGGCAACATCTTCTTTTCTGACTTTGAGCTGATGATAGCCAGACCTTAAATCAATCTTGGATTAATAACTTGCTCCCACCAATTGATGAAACAAGTCATCAATCCTTGGAAAAGGGTATTTGTTTTTTATTGTCAACTTATTTAGTTCACAATAGTCTATACACATTCGCATAGACCCATATTTCTTCTTGACAAATAAGATCGGAGCACCCCAAGGTGAAGTGCTGTGTCTAATAAATACTTTGTCTGTTAAATCTTTCAACTGTGCAACCAATTCCTTCAATTCAGATGGAGCTAACCGTTATGGTGCCTTTGCTACTGGTGCAGCCCCTGGTACAAGGTCAATTCGGAATTCTATAACTCTGTCTGGTGGTAATCCAGATAAGTCTTCTAGAAAGACTTATGGATATTCGCTAACAATCGGAATCGATTTCTCTTTTCATTTTTCTTTCTTAATATCAATTACGTAAGCCAAATATCCCTGGCACTTCTTCTGAATGCTTTTCTGAGCTTTCATTACTGTCAAAATACTGGTATGGTGAACTTGACGATCCCCATAAATAACAATTGTTCCTTGGTCTGGCAGAGTAATTATGATCATTTTCTGATTACAAACAATACTAGCATGATACCTTGCCAACCAGTCCATACCCACCACTACATCAAATTCCTTCATCGGCATGGGAAATAACCAAATCGGGAGTTCATAACCCTAAATAGCAATAATACTATTATTGAACACACTAGTAACAATTTCTTGACTATTAGCAATATCAACTACTAATTCGTCATCAAGTATCACAGAATTCAGACATGCAGTTTGAGCAAACAGTGGTGATAAAAATGCAAAGTTTGCACCAGAGTCAAATAACACCTTAGCACGTATTGAATTCAGAAGGAAAGTACCTGTTACTACATCCGGTGACGCTTCTGCCTCGTGCTTAGTCATCTGGAAGGACAGTCCCCGCCCCTCCTTGCCCTCTTATGTTCATAGTAGGTCTTCCCGTAGTACCCAACACGTTACTCCCCATTGTTAACTGTGAAGTTTTTAATAAGGGACAATTCGGTCGAATATGATCTAGAGAATTATAGTTAAAACACCTTCGATTAGCCGCACAATTTTTGGACAGATGGCCTGCTTCACAACACTTATAACATTTTCTTGGGTCCATCTTGCATTCACCCTGATGAACCTGTCGGCATTGTGAGCAAACTTTCTTACTTATCTTCTGCTAGGATCTATTATCATATCTTACTGTTTTCGGTCCTCGAAAAGATGAAGGCCCCTCCCATTTTCTTTTCTCTATAATCTTTCCTTCTGGCTGTCGGTTCTTATTTTGTTCAGTCACTTTAGCCGCATCTACCATCAATGAAAAGGTATTGGGGTTCATAGCAATGACAAACTCTCTAATTGAGGGTTTCAAACCCCAAATATACCTTTCTATCTTCCTGGATTCAGTTGAAACATAATATTCAGCAAAGTGAGAGTATTCAATAAATCTCTCAGTATATTCCCGAACTATTCCATTTCCTTGTTCTAACTTCAGGAAATCTTCTTCCATCTGTCTCACTGCAGTTTTAGGACAAAACTGATTCTTGAATCGTTCCACAAATTCTGCCCAAGACAAAGTCTGTAAAACATCTGTTCTGGCCGACGATTCAACTTGCCACCAGAACAAAGCATTTGATTTTAATACAAAAACAGCAAATCAAACTTTATCTATTTTCGGACACCGAATGGTGTTGAACACATATACCATTTCCTTGATCTAGCACACAACTTTCACTGGATCTCTTTCTCCCGAAAATGTTGGTGGCTTGCATGCTAGAAACATCTTGATATCTCCCTCCTTGTTATGAGTAACCGGTACAAAGGGATGAACTTCTACTCTATTTGTTTTCACTCTAGCTGGTATTCCCATAATGGATGTTAGAGTTTCTTGTAACTTTCTCATTTCTTCAGCCAACATGTCCTTGGTTACATATTCAAGAGGTGGCACCGATCTCTCCTGAACATTCCCAGAATGGAATTCTTTAGGTTCAGAATGAATTCCAGTTTGACCTCTTCCTTGAGACTGGCTTCTTCCTCTGCCTCGTCCCCTTGGTCTTCCTCTACCTCAATTTCCAAATGTGCCAGTCGGATAATTAACAGGTGACTCTTCCCTTTCTTCAGACTCTGGACGAGCCATTCTTTCAGATCTTCTAGTTTTGGTTAGACATCTGCAGATTTTAGTGTTAATAATCACGTATTCACATTCCCAAATATAATGAAGTATTTAAGTTCAGATGTGTACCTATAAATTCATAATTACACTGGCCAGATGTAATTAAAATTTACCTTACACACTGTTCTTTCAACCCATCATATTTATTTCCAATGGTGCTAACTATGTCTGGGATCCTTAACATGCAATAAAACAGTTTAAGTGTAGGTATCATGCTGTTAAATACCTAAATCCCTTAAACACTGACTCTGATACCACTTTCTGTAACACCCCATACAACACATTGCATGTAACACATACTTCATACGGAAGAAATACATGTTTATATACCATTCAGTTCCCTTAGTACAAGAGATTTACCATACATAATACATGTCTCAAAAATTCAAAATACATTTTTTGTACTAATTAACGTTCATCAATCAAAACTATACATCATATGCAAATCTTCATGTAGAAATGCATATAAGAAAATATCACATTCTCCCTTTCCCTTACCGTCCGTACCTTCTGCAATACATATTTAAAATCACAAAATGAGTGTTAGACCGAAAGGTTTAGTGAGTTACCCTATTCATGATATTGCAGGGTGATAATCACCAAAACCTTGTACAAAATAATTTTTTCATATATATATATATAATTATATGAACAAATAGGAACATATTACCAGCACCTTTCCACTTTTCAAGCTAAACATTCAGCTATTCAGATAATATACTTCAAACCTTTATAGGTTTGAACTAACCAGTTTCATATAATGCCACTTTTAAACCTTTTTCATTCAACAAGGTTTATTTAAATTTCAAGCCAAACATGTTATTTCCTCCTCTATAACCTCCAGACTATGATTTCCAATAAAACCCTGATCCTAAATCTTTAAATCACAAAGAAATAATGATTCCAGACCATGATAATTTTAAAGGATATAATAGTAAGAGTTATATTGTATAACATACACATACAATTGCCACCCTTATATCCAAATGTACACCTCTCCTTCATATGCCACCCTTATCCCATGATACACCTCTCCTTGATATGCCACCTTTATCCCATGGTACACCTCTCCTTGATATGCCACCCTTATTTCTTCATCAAAAACATTTCACAACACAATTCCATTTAGACCACAGTTAATGGAATTATCAGTTCAAAAACATCTTTATCAAAATTTCCATTTTATATGTATAACAACAATTATATATGAACCACGCACAAGTCACATTACAAATCCGATCAACATAGACTTGGCCGGACTTCACCTCCGGTCAAGTCTTGGTCGATTTATCACATCCGAACAACACATCGCCCAAGGCCTATCCGATTTAACACTTGAGAGAAATCCCAACACTTTTGTCCGGATAACAAATCGGACAACACATGGTCATTCATACTTCTCCAATCAAGTTATAAACTCAATTTTTTTATCAATCGCTTAACATTTCACCGGTTTAAGGCTAAACTGCTTATGCCTTGACCGGTTTAAATCCAATCCGGACAACACTCAATCAAATGGTTTATTTATAAATTGCTTAAGCCTTAACCGGGTTAGGGCTTAAATCGCCAAACCCTTGTCCGGTTTAAGACTAAACCGCCTGACTCTTGGCCGGTTTAAGTCTAATCTGGATAACACTTCAAAGTTCAATTTTTAATTAAAAACAAAGTTCCTACAATCAGTTATACAACCATGTAGAGTTTAAAACAGTATAAACCACTCACCTTTTGAAGACTCTTTTGAAAATAACTTCAAGATTTCAGATAAAATAAGCATTCGGATAACCTCTTGTTTCTCTTAAATCGCTCACTTGAACTCCAGAGATGGTAAAAAGACTGAAGAGAGCCCAACCACTCCTTTTTTTACTCTCATTTTCAGGAAAGTCAGCTATTACAGCCTCCTCCCCTAACCCCACATGCATGCATATAAACACAATATGTATATACATATATACATATATATATATATATCATAAAAAAAATGTGCATCTATAAATACATATTATCTCATTCATGTATCTATATTATGTACATTTTCACATACCACATGATCAAATGTATCAATTTATCATGCTGTGACGTAATCACATATAACAAATTATCACATAATTATTACCTCAGATGACAACCAAGATCTGGTTATCACAGTGGGGAGGCAGGGCACTTGTCAAGGGACTGCACTACGCCCAAAAGATGTTTTCAGTGCAATTCACTTGACCATATCTGACCAAACTGTCCACAACTAAGAACTCCTCATTTGATAATGGGAGGAAATGCTTCCAGTTATCGTGGAAGGCCTAGTGCACCAAGAGCAGGCCAGAGTGGAGCAAGAGGTAGATAGTTTCAAATAACAAAAAATGAAGCGGAAGGTAACCCTAGATGTGGTAATTGGTACCTTTCTTCTGAATTCTATACATGCTAAGGTGTTGTTTGATTCCGGTGCAAACTTTTCGTTTGTATCACCATCATTTGCTCAATCTGCATGCTTGAATTCTGTGCTTCTTGATGATGAATTAGTAGTTGATACTGCTAATAGTCAAGAATCTGTTACTAGAGTATCCAATAACTGTATTATTATTGAGGGATGTGCATTACTAATTCGATTGTTCCCTATGCCGATGAAAGAATTTGATGTAGTAGTGGGTATGGATTGGTTGACAGAGCATCAGGCCAATATTGTTTGTAATAAAAAAATAATCAGAATTATTCTGCCAGATCGAGGAACAATTATTATCTATGGTGATCGTCAGAATCATCATACTAGTCTTCTATCTGTGTTAAAAGCCCGAAAGTGTATCTAGAAGGGGTGTCAGGGGTGTTTGGTATATGTTATTGATGTGAAGAAAGAGAAAGGAGAGTAGAAATTAATTCTGATTGTTAATGAATACCCAGAAGATTTGTCTGGTCTACCGCCATACAGAGTTATTGAATTTAGGATCGATCTCATTCCGGGGGCAACACTAGTAGCCAAGGCGCCGTACCGATTGGCTCCATCAGAATTGAAGGGATTGGTTGCTCAATTGAAGGATTTAACTGATAAAGGATTCATTTGACCCAACACTTCACCTTGAGGTGCTCCGGTCTTATTCGTTAAAACGAAAGATGGATCTATAGAAATGTGTATAGATTATCGTGAATTGAATAAGTTGACAATCAAGAATAAGTATCCTTTGCCAAGGATTGATGACTTGTTTGATCAACTAGTGGAGGCAAGTTATTTCTCCAAAATTGACTTAAGATCAGGGTATCATCAGTTAAAGGTCAGGGAGGAAGACATCGCTACAATAGCTTTCTCAATTAGGTACGGGCATCATGAATTCTTAGGTATGTCATTCGGCTTAACTAATGCGCCCACAGCCTTTATGGATTTGATGAATAGAGTATGTAAGGAATATCTCGATAAATTCGTTATTGTATTTATTGATGATATTGTTATATACTCTAAAATCGAAGAAGATCATGCAGAGCATCTTCGTCTGATACTGGAATTACTTAAAAGGGAAAAGCTGTATGCAAAGTTGTCCAAGTGTGAATTCTGGTTAAAGGAAGTTCAGCTCTTGGGTAATGTTATATCGGAAGAAGGGGTGAAAGTAGATCTGGGCAAAATAGAAGCAGTTGAAAAGTGGGAAGCTCTGACTCCTTCTGAAGTCGGAAGCTTTTTGTGATTGGCAGGCTATTATCGTAAATTTATTCAGAACTTTCTAAAATAGTTGTGCCGTTGACCAAATTGACTCGGAAGAACATCAAAATTCAGTGAGAGGAAGAACAACAAATAGCCTTCCAAATGTTGAAAGATCATCTCTGTAGTGCCCCAGTGTTGACCCTACTAGATGGATCAGAAGATTTTATGGTATATACTGATGCCTCGAAACTAGGATTGGGATGTGTTCTGATGCAAAGAGGAAAAGTAATTTCTTATGCATCGAGACAACTAAAGGATCATGAAAAGCAGTATCCAACTCATAATATGGAGTTAGCCGCGGTGGTGTTTGCTTTGAAAATTGTAATATTCTGGTTGTTATTTCAAGTTTTTATATATATATATGTATATGTGTACGGGTATGTAGGTATTTGTGTAATATTTGAAAGGGTTAATTTAAAATTTTATTTTAAATTAAGAAAAAAGGGGAGGTCGGCTAGTTGTTGCCGCCCACCACCTCTCCTCCTTCTTTAGGTATATATATAAATTTTGGGGAAGAAAAGGGATACACACACATACTATATTTAGAAAGTTTTCCCTGAAGAATCAAAAGGATTGATAAAGAGGAGGATTCAAAAGCTTTGTTACTCGATTTCTAAAAGGTGAGTGTATTAAAGCTTTGAGTATCAAGAGTTTATATACAATTTGGTAGAATTTGGAACTGGTTGTTATGAATTATGTATCAATTTATGCAAACCGTTTAAGTGATGCCCGAATTATTATCCGGACAAATAAACCGTTCAAGTATCAACCGGGTTTATCTTAAACCGTGTAAGAGGTGACCGGTTTACTTCTAAACCGCTCAAGAGGTGATCGATTTACTTCTAAACCGCTCAAGAGGTGACCGGATAATAGTCTAAATCGGTCAAGTGTTGTGCGGTGTATTGAACGGATTGTTTTAAACCGGACAAAGGTTGGGTAATGTATCGTCCGGTTTACTTTAAACCGGTTAACATTATAAGTGAAGTATTGTCCGGATTTGTAATCCGGACAAAGATGTTAATTTCAAGTGTTTGTTGACCAGACTTGTTATCCGGACACGATTGACCGGACTTCAAGTCCGGATAAAGAGATAGAAAGTTTTTGAAATGTTTTTGAGATGTAATGGCTGTGTAACCGCGAGAGAGATGTAATGGCGGTGTAACCGCGAGAGAGATGTAATGGCGGTGTAACCGCGAGAGAGATGAAATGACGGTGTACCCGTGAGAGAGATGAAATGACGGTATAACCGCGAGAGAGATGAAATGGCGGTGTAACCGCGAGAGAGATGAAATGACAGTGTAACCGCGAGAGAGATGAAATGGCAGTGTAACCGCAAGTGAGAAACATAAATATGTTTATGTTTCAGAACAGGTTTGATTCTAAACTGATTGTTTGGAATGTATATTGTTTGTATGAGATTTATACACTCACTAGACCTTTTGGTCTAACACTCAGTTGTTGGACTAACCTGTTTTGCAGGTTAGCATACTTTGCAAGATAAGGGCAAAGGAAAAGTATAAATGATGATAATAGTTTGTTCATATATGTATTAAAGATACATTTTGTTAGTCCATGTTTTGTAATAATACTGTTTTTCTAGTATTATGAGTATGAAGTTGTGAATTATATGTATATGGGATTATGAGGGTTGTTACAGTTGGTATCAGAGCCTTAGTTTAAGGGATCTGGGTATTTGCAAAATACTTAGACTTAAATGAGAGGTGCGGAAAGTTATGATAATAGGATTCACTGGGTCTATGAACATGGGAATATGTTATAACTGAACCTATTATGAGAAAGATAGATTATATATGATTGATATAATCTTAGTTATAAGTAGACATGAGGATAAATGTGCTATTATGTTGTGATTATGAGAATAATCATGTGTGTTTAAATGTGACAGAAAAGGTTATATACTGAGAAATGGCAGATAATCCCAATCAATTGGAAAGGACCTCTACTGGCTATGGAAGAGGTCGGGGAAGAAGGAATGTTACGCAAGGAGAGGATCCAGAAAATGTAATAGAAACGCGAAGTCGTAGCAGGGGACGGGGAAGAGGTAGAGGTACTAGACAAGAAACTCGTGTGGAACATGAATTGTCAGCCCAAGAAAGTTCAATGTCTGGCCGTGGTCGAGGAAGACCAAGGGGTAGACATAATGTTTCTGACCCTGAGTATATTACTCAAGATATGTTGGCAGCAGAGCTGGGAAAGTTTCAGGAAAGTTTGGTAAATTTGTTAAAGAGTACAAACCAAACTACTCCAAATGTGGTAATAAATTTCGATCAGGAGGAAGCCGGAGCTAGTACACCGGTAACTGGTACATCTGTACCGCTCACTTCATCCTCAGTGCAAAAAGGAGGAGATATTAAGATGTTTCTTGCTTATAAACCTCCGGTTTTCTGGTGAGCATGATCCTGTTAAAGCTATGTGTTGGCTTAAGGTGATAGAGCTGAGTCTGCAAATTAGTAAAAGTGGAGAAGAAGACAAAGTTATGTTTGTTGTATCTTGTTTGAGATCAAGTGCTTTGTACAGGTGGGAAGTTTTGTCAAGTTCAGATCCGAATATTCTGAAAACTATGATGTTGGAAGAATTTGTGGTGAAGTTTAAAATGCAGTATTGTCCTGAAGCTGCAGTTCGAAAGTTGGAAGATGATTTCCTTCGTCTTGAACAAGGAAACATGTCAGTCCGCCAGTATACAGAAGTTTTCATGGAACAATCTAGGTTTGCTAAAGCCTATATTATATCTGAAAATAGTAAAGTGAGAAAGTATATTTGGGGATTGGAGGCAAATCTACGAAAGTACGTGATATCCAGAAATCCGACAACATTTCAAGCGGCAGTTGATGCTGCTGAAATATTGGAACAAGATATTAACCGGCAACCGCAAGAAAGGGTTGGAGAGAAAAGAAAAGGGGAAACTRYAGTAACTGATTTCCGTAGACCGAGGTTTATGGAAAATGTGAATCGACCAGTCTCAAGGTTTAATGATAAGGCGTGTACCCGATGTCATAAAGTACATCAGGGAAATTGCAATACAGAATCTCGAGTATGCTTTAAATGGCAGGAACCTGGACATATAGCTCGAGACTGTCGGATGACGCGAAGATGTTTTACTTGTAATTCATCTCAACATATAAATRCTGATTGTCCACAAGCAAAGAGTCGAGGGTTTGGTTTTGTTGGGGGTCGAGGATCTGGATATTCTAGGGGTCGAGGATCTGGATATGTGCCAACAGGTCGTGGACAAGTGGATAATCGTGTTAGTCCAAGTGGACGGGGAGGGATAAGACAGACAGAGGTTAATTCGAAAGGGAGAGCCTTTCAGATGATGAGAGGTGAGGCGGAAGAGCACCCTGAAGTGGTAACAGGTACATTCCTTGTTAATTCAGTATGTGCCAAAGTTTTATTTGATTTGGGTGCAAATCGTTCTTTTGTGTCACCATCATTTGTAAATTATGCACATTTAGAATCTAAAGCGTTAAGTGAAGATGTAATTGTGGAAACAGCAAATGATAGTGAAGTTTTGGTTAAGGAAAGAATTGATGAGTGTGTTATAAGTATAGAAGGATGTGAGGTGCCTATACAGTTATTTCCTTTACCTTTGA